>NW_027307968.1:121914-146914 GCF_047496885.1 Scyliorhinus torazame
TTCTCTCCTCTTTTTCGTCCATCTCATTCCCTGCTCTCGTCATTCTCTCGTCTCTCTTTCTCCCTCTGATGTCTCAGTTCTCTCTTCGTTCTCAGTTCTGCTCTGTGCTGCATGTCTCCCTCTCTCTCTTCTTTGCTCCCTCTCAGTCTCTTTCGCTGTGCTCTGCGTCACACACACCCCCCCCCCCCGTCTTGCTTGTCTGTCCCCTCTCGCGCACCACTCACCACGACCCACACCCACACAACACCACACACACTACAATCACCCACCTCCCACTCACCCACACCCTCACTCACCCTCACCCACATAACACCCACTCACACGCACCCTCACACACTTACCCTCACCGTCACCCCCTATCACGCCCTCTCGTCCACCGTCCCATCACCCTCTCCTCACTCACACTCACTACTCCATCTCCCTCTCACTCGATCTCCCACCCTCTCTCTCACTCTCTCTACCCATCTCCCTCACTCTCCTCTCCCTCTCTCACCACACCTCACTCTCTACCTCTCTCCATCTTCCTCTCTCTCCCCACTCTCTCTCTCCCATTTCCCTCTCTCTCTCATCTCCCACCCTCTCCATCTCTCGCTCCATCTCCTGCTCCCCAACTCCTCTCTCTCTCTCTCTCTCATCTCCCTCTCTCTCTCTCTCCATCTCCCTCTCTCATCTCTCTCCATCTCCCTCTCTCTCTCTCTATATCTCTCCCTCGATCTCTCTCTCTCCCTCTCTCTCCATCTCCGTCTCTCTCTATCCCTCTCTCTCTCCATTTCCCTCTCTCTCTCTCCATCTCCCTCTCTCTCCATCTCTCGCTCTCGTCTCCCCCTCACTCGCCCCCTCTCACTCTCTCCCCGTCTCACTCTCTCTGCTCTCTTCTCCCTCTCTCTATCTCCCACTCCTTCTCCCTCACTCTCCATCTCCCTCTCTCCTCCCTCGCTCACCATCTCCCTCTCTCAATCTCTCTCCATCTCTCTCTCTCTCTCCCACCATCTCTCTTTCTCTCTCTCTCCCTCTCTCTCCATCTCCCTCTCTCCCTCTCTCTTCCATCTCCCTCTCTCGGCTCTCTCTCTCTCCATCTCCTTCTCTCGCTCCCTCCATCTCCCTCTTGTTCCATCTCCCTCTCTCCATCTCCCTCCATCTCTCTCTCTCCATCTCCCTCTCTCCATCTCCCTCTCTCCATCTCCCTCTCTCTCCATCTCTCTCTCTCTCCCCCTCTCACTCTCTCCCCATCTCCCCTCTCTCTCTCTCTCTCCCTCACTCTCTATCTCCCACTCTCCTTCCTTTCTCCTTCTCCCACTCTCTCTCCCTCGCTCTCCATCTCCCTCTCCCTCGCTCACCATCTCCCTCTCTCTCCATCTCTCTTTCTCTCTCCCACCATCTCCCTCTCTCTCTCCCTCTCTCTCCATCTCCCTCTCTCTCTCGCTCCATCTCCCTCTCTTTCCATCTTCCTCTCTCTCCATCTCCCTCTCCCTCCATCTCGCTCTCTTCCTCTCTCTCCATCTCCCTCTCTCCCTCATTCTCCCCACTCCCTCATTCCCTCCCCCTCCTTCATTCCCTCCCCCTCCCTCATTCCCTCCCCCCCTCATTCCCTCCCCCTCCTTCACTCCCTCCCCCTCCCTCATTCCCTCCCCCTCCTTCATTCCCTCCCCCTCCCTCATTCCCTCCTTCATTCCCTCCCCCTCCCTCATTCCCTCCCCTCCCCCATTCCCTCCCCCCTCCCTCACTCCCCCATTCCCTCCCCCTCCCTCATTTCCCTCCCCCTCCTTCATTCGCTCCCCCTCCCTCATCCCCTCCCCCATCTCCCTCCCCTCCCCCATTCCCTCCCCCTCCCTCACTCCCCCATTCCCTCCCCCTCCTCATTCCCTCCCCCCTCCTTCACTCCCTCCCCCCCTCCTTCACTCCCTCCCCCTCCCTCATTCCCTGCCCTCCCCCATTCCCTCCACCTCCCTCACTCCCCCATTCCCTCCCCCTCCCTCATTCCCTCCCCCCTCCTTCATTCCCTCCCCCTCCCTCATTCCCTCCTTCATTCCCTCCCCTCCCCCATTCCCTCCCCCTCCCTCACTCCCCATTCCCTCCCCCTCCCTCATTCCCTTCCCGCCCCTCCTTCATTCCCTCCCCCTCCCTCATTCCCTCCTCATTCCCTCCCCCTCCCCCATTCCCTCACTCCCCCATTCCCTCCCCTCCCTCATTCCCTCCCCCCTCCTTCATTCCCTCCCCCTCCCCCATTCCCTCCCCCTCCCTCACTCCCCCATTCCCTCCCCCTCCCTCATTCCCTCCTTCATTCCCTCCCCCTCCCTCATTCCCTCCCTCCCCCATTCCCTCCCCCTTCCCCTCACTCCCCCATTCCCTCCCCCTCCCTCATTCCTCCCCCTCCTTCACTCCCTCCCCCTCCTTCACTCCCTCCCCCCTCCTTCACTCCCTCCCCCTCCCTCATTCCCTCCCTCCCCCATTCCCTCCCCCTCCCTCACTCTCCCATTCCCTCACCCTCCCTCATTCCCTCCCCCCTCCTTCATTCCCTCCCCCTCCCTCATTCCCTCCTTCATTCCCTCCCCTCCCCCATTCCCTCCCCCTCCCTCACTCCCCCATTCCCTCCCCCTCCCTCATTCCCTCCCCCCTCCTTCATTCCCTCCCCCTCCCTCATTCCCTCCTTCATTCCCTCCCCCTCCCCATTCCCTCACTCCCCCATTCCCTCCCCCACCCTCATTCCCTCCCCCTCCTTCATTCCTCCCCCTCCCTCATTCCCTCCCCCTCCCCCATTCCCTCCCCTCCCCCATTCCCTCCCCCTCCCTCATTCCCTCCTTCATTCCCTCCCCTCCCCCATTCACTCCCCTCCCCCCATTCCCTCCCCCTCCCTCATTCCCTCCCCCTCCCTCATTCCCTCCCCTCCCCCATTCCCTCCCCCTCCCTCATTCCCTCCCCCTCCTTCATTCCCTACCCCTCCCTCATTCCCTCCTTCATTCCCTCCCCCTCCCCCATTCCCTCACTCCCCCATTCCCTCCCCCTCCCTCATTCCCTCCCCCCTCCCCCATTCCCTCCCCTCCCCCATTCCCTCCCCCTCCCTCACTCCCCCATTCCCACCCCCTCCCTCATTCCCTCCCCCTCCTTCATTCCCTCCCCCTCCCTCATTCCCTCCTTCATTCCCTCCCCCTCCCCCATTCCCTCCCGTCCCCCATTCCCTCCCCCTTCCTCATTCCCTCCCCCTCCCCCATTCCCTCCCCTCCCCCATTCCCTCCCCCTCCCCCATTCCCTCCCCTCCCCCATTCCCTCCACCTCCCTCATTCCCTCCCCCTCCCCCATTCCCTCCCCTCCCCCATTCCCTCCCCCTCCCCCATTCCCTCCCCCTCCCTCATTCCCTCCCCCTCCCCCATTCCCTCCCCTCCCCCATTCCCTCCCCTCCCCCATTCCCTCCCCTCCCCCATTCCCTCCCCCTCCCTCATTCCCTCCCCCTCCCCCTCCCTCATTCCCTCCTTCATTCCCTCCCCCTCCCCCATTCCCTCCCCTCCCCCATTCCCTCCCCTTCCCTCATTCCCTCCTTCATTCCCTCCCCCTCCCCCATTCCCTCCCCCTGCCTCATTCCCTCCCCCTCCTTCATTCCCTCCCCCTCCCTCATTCCCTCCCCCCTCCCCCTCCCCCTCCTCATTCCTCCTTCATTCCCTCCCCCTCCCACATTCCCTCCCCTCCCCCATTCCCTCCCCCTCCCTCATTCCCTCCCCTCCCCCTCCCTGATTCCCTCCCCCTCCTTCATTCCCTCCCCCCCCTCATTCCCTCCGTCATTCCCTCCCCCTCCCCCATTCCCTCACTCCCCCACCCTCCCTCATTCCCTCCCCCCTCCCCCATTCCCTCCCCTCCCCCATTCCCTCCCCCTCCCTCACTCCCCCATTCCCTCCCCCTCCCTCATTCCCTCCCCTCCTTCATTCCCTCCCCCTCCCTCATTCCCTCCTTCATTGCCTCCCCCTCCCCATTCCCTCCCGTCCCCCATTCCCTCCCCCTCCCTCATTCCCTCCCCCCTCCCCATTCCTCATTCCCTCCCCCCTCCTTCACTCCCTCCCCCCTCCTTCACTCCCTCCCACCTCCCACATTCCCTCCCCTCCCCCATTCCCTCCCCCTCCTCATTCCCTCCCCTCCCCCTCCCTGATTCCCTCCCCCTCCTTCATTCCCTCCCCCTCCCTCATTCCCTCCGTCATTCCCTCCCCCTCCCCCATTGCCTCACTCCCCCACCCTCCCTCATTCCCTCCCCCCTCCCCCATTCCCTCCCCTCCCCCATTCCTCCCCTCCCTCACTCCCCCCATTCCCTCCCCCTCCCTCAGTCCCTCCCCCTCCTTCATTCCCTCCCCCTCCCTCATTCCCTCCTTCATTGCCTCCCCCTCCCCCATTCCCTCCCGTCCCCCATTCCCTCCCCTCCCCCATTCCCCTCCCCCTCCCTCACGCCCCCATTCCCTCCCCCTCCCTCATTCCCTCCTTCATTCCCTCCCCCTCCCTCACTCCCCCATTCCCTCCCCCTCCCTCATTCCCTCCCCCCTCCTTCACTCCCTCCCCCCTCCTTCACTCCCTCGCCCTCCCTCATTCCCCTCCCCTCCCCAATTACCTCCCCCTCCCTCACTCCCCCATTCCCTCCCCCTCCCTCATTCCCTCCCCCCTCCTTCATTCCCTCCCCCTCCCTCATTCCCTCCTTCATTCCCTCCCCTCCCCCATTCCCTCCCCCTCCCTCACTCCCCCATTCCCTCCCCCTCCCTCATTCCCTCCCCCTCCTTCATTCCCTCCCCCTCCCTCATTCCCTCCTTCATTCCCTCCCCCTCCCCCATTCCCTCACTCCCCCATTCCCTCCCCCTCCCTCATTCCCTCTCCCCTCCTTCATTCCCTCCCCCTCCCCCATTCCCTCCCCCTCCCTCACTCCCCCATTCCCTCCCCCTCCCTCATTCCCTCCCCCTCCTTCACTCCCTCCCCCTCCCCTCATTCCCTCCTTCATTCCCTCCCCCTCCCTCATTCCCTCCCCTCCCCCATTCCCTCCCCCTCCCTCACTCCCCCATTCCCTCCCCCATTCCCTCCCCCCCTCCTTCACTCCCTCCCCCCCCTCCTCCTCACTCCTCCCCCCTCCTTCACTCCCTCCCCCTCCCTCATTCCCTCCCCTCCCCCATTCCCTCCCCCTCCCTCACTCCCCCATTCCCTCCCCCTCCCTCATTCCCTCCCCCCTCCTTCATTCCCTCCCCCTCCCTCATTCCCTCCTTCATTCCCCCCCTCCCCCATTCCCTCCCCCTCCCTCACTCCCCCATTCCCTCCCCCTCCCTCATTCCCTCCCCCTCCTTCATTCCCTCCCCCTCCCTCATTCCCTCCTTCATTCCCTCCCCCTCCCCATTCCCTCACTCCCCCCATTCCCTCCCCCTCCCTCATTCCCTCCCCCTACTTCATTCCCTCCCCCTCCCTCATTCCCTCCTTCATTCCCTCCCCCTCCCCCATTCCCTCCCCTCCCCCATTCCCTCCCCCTCCCTCATTCCCTCCTTCATTCCCTCCCCCTCCCCTATTCCCTCCCCTCCCCCATTTCCCTCCCCCTCCCTCATTCCCTCCCCCTCCCTCATTCCCTCCCCCTCCCCCCATTCCCTCCCACTCCCTCATTCCCTCCCCCTCCTTCATTCCCTCCCCCTCCCTCATTACCTCCTTCATTCCCTCCCCCTCCCCCATTCCCTCCCGTCCCCCATTCCCTCCCCCTCCCTCATTCCTCCCCCTCCCCATTCCCTCCCCCTCCCCATTCCCTCCCCTCCCCCATTCCCTCCCCCTCCCTCATTCCCTCCCCCATTCCCTCCCCTCCCCCATTCCCTCCCCCTCCCCATTCCCTCCCCCTCCCTCATTCCCTCCCCCTCCCCCATTCCCTCCCCTCCCCCCATTCCCTCCCCTCCCCCATTCCCCTCCCCCTCCCTCATTCCCTCCCCCTCCCCCTCCCTCATTCCCTCCTTCATTCCCTCCCCCTCCCCCATTCCCTCCCCTCCCCCATTCCCTCCCCCTCCCTCATTCCCTCCCCCTCCCCCATTCCCTCCCCCTCCCTCATTCCCTCCCCCTCCTTCATTCCCTCCCCCTCCCTCATTCCCTCCCCCTCCCCTCCCCCATTCCCTCCCCCTCCCTCATTCCCACCTTCATTCCCTCCCCTCCCCCCATTCCCTCCCCCCTCCCTCATTCCCTCCCCTCCCCCTCCCAGATTCCCTCCCCCTCCTTCATTCCCTCCCCCTCCCTCATTCCCTCCATCATTCCCTCCCCCTCCCCATTCCCTCACTCCCCCACCCTCCCTCATTCCCTCCCCCTCCCTCATTCCCTCCCCCTCCTTCATTCCCTCCCCCTCCCTCATTCCCTCCTTCATTGCCTCCCCCTCCCCCATTCCCTCCCGTCCCCCATTCCCTCCCCCTCCCCCATTCCCTCCCCCTCCCTCCCCCTCCCTCATTCCCTCCCCCTCCCCATTCCCTCCCCTCCCCCATTCCCTCCCCTCCCCCATTCCCTCCCCCTCCCTCATTCCCTCCCACTCCCCCATTCCCTCCCCCTCCCCCATTCCCTCCCACTCCCCCATTCCCTCCCCCTCCCCCATTCCCTCCCCCTCCCTCATTCCCTCCCCCTCCCCCATTCCCTCCCACTGCCCCCATTCCCTCCCCTCCCCCATTCCCTCCCCCTCCGTCATTCCCTCCCCCATTCCCTCCCCTCCCCCATTCCCTCCCCCCTCCCTCATTCCCTCCCCCTCCCTCATTCCCTCCCCCTCCCCCATTCCCCTCCCCCTCCCCCATTCCCTCCCCTCCCCCATTCCCCTCCCCCTCCCTCATTCCCTCCCCGTCCCTCATTCCCTCCCCTCCCCCATTCCCTCCCCCTCCCTCACTCCCCCATTCCCTCCCCCATTCCCTCCCCCCTCCTTCACTCCCTCCCCCCTCCTTCACTCCCTCCCCCCTCCTTCACTCCGTCCCCCTCCCTCATTCCCTCCCCTCCCCATTCCCTCCCCCTCCCTCACTCCCCCATTCCCTCCCCCTCCCTCATTCCCTCCCCCCCTCCTTCATTCCCTCCCCCTCCCTCATTCCCTCCTTCATTCCCCCCCTCCCCCATTCCCTCCCCCTCCCTCACTCCCCCATTCCCTCCCCCTCCCTCATTCCCTCCCCCTCCTTCATTCCCTCCCCCTCCCTCATTCCCTCCTTCATTCCCTCCCCCCTCCCCATTCCCTCACTCCCCCATTCCCTCCCCCTCCCTCATTCCCTCCCCCTCCTTCATTCCCTCCCCCTCCCTCATTCCCTCCTTCATTCCCTCCCCCCATTCCCTCCCCTCCCCCATTCCCTCCCCCTCCCTCATTCCCTCCTTCATTCCCTCCCCCTCCCCCATTCCCTCCCCTCCCCCCATTCCCTCCCCCTCCCTCATTCCCTCCCCCTCCCTCATTCCCTCCCCTCCCCCATTCCCTCCCCCTCCCTCATTCCTCCCCCTCCTTCATTCCCTCCCCCTCCCTCATTCCCTCCTTCATTCCCTCCCCCTCCCCCATTCCCTCCCGTCCCCCATTCCCCTCCCTCATTCCCTCCCCCTCCCCCATTCCCTCCCCTCCCCCCATTCCCTCCCCCTCCCTCATTCCCTCCCCCTCCCCCATTCCCTCCCCCTCCCCCATTCCCTCCCCCTCCCTCATTCCCTCCCCCTCCCCCATTCCCTCCCCTCCCCCATTCCCTCCCCCTCCCTCATTCCCTCCCCCTCCCCCTTTCCCTCCTTCATTCCCTCCCCCTCCCCCATTCCCTCCCCTATCCCATTCCCTCCCCCTCCCTCATTCCCTCCCCCTCCCCCATTCCCTCCCCCTCCCTCATTCCCTCCCCCTCCTTCATTCCCTCCCCCTCCCTCATTCCCTCCCCCTCCCCTCCCCCATTCCCTCCCCCTCCCTCATTCCCACCTTCATTCCCTCCCCTCCCCCATTCCCTCCCCCTCCCCCTCCCAGATTCCCTCCCCCTCCTTCATTCCCTCCCCCTCCCTCATTCCCTCCGTCATTCCCTCCCCCTCCCCATTCCCTCACTCCCCCACCCTCCCTCATTCCCTCCCCCTCCCTCATTCCCTCCCCCTCCTTCATTCCCTCCCCCTCCCTCATTCCCTCCTTCATTGCCTCCCCCTCCCCCATTCCCTCCCCTCCCTCATTCCCTCCCCCTCCCCATTCCCTCCCCCCCTCCCCATTCCCTCCCCCCCTCCCCATTCCCTCCCCCTCCCCCATTCCCTCCCCTCCCCCATTCCCTCCCCTCCCCCATTCCGTCCCCCCTCCCTCATTCCCTCCCACTCCCCCCATTCCCTCCCCCTCCCCCATTCCCTCCCCTCCCCCATTCCCTCCCCCTCCCTCATTCCCTCCCCCTCCCCCATTCCCTCCCACTCCCCATTCCCTCCCCTCCCCCATTCCCTCCCCCTCCCTCATTCCCTCCCCCATTCCCTCCCCCTCCCCCATTCCCTCCCCCTCCCCCATTCCCTCCCCTCCCCCATTCCCTCCCCCTCCCTCATTCCCTCCCCCTCCCTCATTCCCTCCCCCCCCCCATCCCCCATTCCCTCCCCTCCCCCATTCCCTCCCCCTCCCTCATTCCCTCCCCCCATTCCCTCCCCCTCCCCCATTCCCTCCCCCTCCCTCATTCCCTCCCCCTCCCCCATTCCCTCCCCTCCCCCATTCCCTCCCCCTCCCCCATTCCCTCCCCTCCCCCATTCCCTCCCCCTCCCCCATTCCCTCCCCCTCCCCCATTCCCTCCCCCTCCCCATTCCCTCCCCTCCCCCATTCCCTCCCCCTCCCTCATTCCCTCCCCCCTCCCCCATTCCCTCCCCCTCCCCCATTCCCCCTCCCCCATTCCCTCCCCTCCCCCATTCCCTCCCCCTCCCTCATTCCCTCCCCCTCCCTCATTCCCTCCCCCTCCCCATCCCCCATTCCCTCCCCTCCCCCATTCCCTCCCCCTCCCTCATTCCCTCCCCCATTCCCTCCCCCTCCCCCATTCCCTCCCCCTCCCTCATTCCCTCCCCCTCCCCATTCCCTCCCCCTCCCCCATTCCCTCCCCCTCCCTCATTCCCTCCCCCTCCCCCATTCCCTCCCCCTCCCTCATTCCCTCCCCCTCCCCATTCCCTCCCCCTCCCTCATTCCCTCCCCCTCCCCCATTCCCTCCCCCTCCCTCATTCCCTCCCCCTCCCCCATTCCCTCCCCCTCCCCCATTCCCTCCCCCTCCCCCATTCCCTCCCCTCCCCCATTCCCTCCCCCTCCCTCATTCCCTCCCCTCCCTCATTCCCTCCCCTCCCTCATTCCCTCCCCCTCCCCCATTCCCTCCCCCATTCCTCCAGAAATTTCTGAGCCTCTGCGCCTGCGCGCGTTACGCCACGAACTACAATCTCCGGCGGCCTGCTGCCGCTGCGCCTGCGCAGTACGCGTCACGGACTCCAAACCCCGGGAGACCCCGCGGCTGCAGCCCCTGCGCCTGCGCGCCGTCCGCTTGTCGGCTGGAACCACAACTCCCGCGAGCCTGACGACTTCCGCCCAAGTTCCCCCCCCCCCCCGGAATACCGCGGCCTTCCGCCTCTGCGCCTGCGCGCAACCCGGCTTGGGACTACAACTCCCGGGGGCCTCGGAGGCCGGCGGCCATTGTCGCGCAGGCGCTTTGGGTTGGTGGTGGCAAGGTAGCTGCAGACCAGGAAGTAGCCCCAGAGGAGGAGGAGGGGAAGGGTGTCTGAGGGTCCTGGCAATGACCCCAGGACAGAGATTGGGAAATGCCCCTTGGGGAGTGTGTCTGAGGGTCCTGGCAATGATCCCTGGACAGAGATTGGGCAATCCCCCCTGGGGGTTGCATCTGAGGGTCCTGGCAATGATCCCTGGACAGAGATTGGGCAATCCCCCCTGGGGGTTGCATCTGAGGGTCCTGGCAATGACCCCAGGACAGAGATTGGGCAATCCCCCCTGGGGGTTGCATCTGAGGGTCCTGGCAATGATCCCTGGACAGAGATTGGGCAATCCCCCTGGGCAGCGATGCAATGGGCTGAATGGCCTCCTTTCGAGCCGTGGTCCACTCGGGCCGAATCCAAGTTTTGCGTGCGTGCTCGTGTGCGCCCCATCCACCTCTAACCTCAAGCTCTCTTCCCTCCAGGTGCCTCGAGGACGTGGTCCGGGAATGTCGATCGAGGTGGAGCGAAAGTTCGGCCTGCGGGAGGACACGGAGGGGCGGCTGGGGGCCCTGGGCGCCCGCCTCCTGGCCCAGTGTCGCCTCGAGGACCGCTACTTCGACACGGAGGACTACCGGCTGACCCTGGCCGACTTCTGGCTGAGGAGGCGGGACGGCCTGTGGCAGCTGAAGAGCCCCGCGGGTGCCCAGCCGGGCCTGACCACCCAGTACCGGGAGACGGAGGGGGAGCCCGCCATCCTGTCCCTGCTGGCCCCGCTCCTGGCGCCCGGCGCCAGGGGGCTACCCGAGAGGGTGGAGCAGCTGCTCGACGCGCCTCACCAGCTCCGAGAGTTCGCCGCCATCGTCACCGAGCGCACCTCCTACTGGTTAGAGAGCGGCCTCCGCGTGGACCTGGACCGTGCTGGCTTTGGCCACCAACTGGGCGAGATCGAAGCTTTGGTGGGCAGCGAGGATGAAATCCCGGACGCCCTCTCCCGAATCCAGGATCTCGCCAGGAAGCTAGGTAAGCGCGCAGGCGGCAGTGAGGCAAATGGTTTGTTGGCCTTCATTGCGAGAGGATTTGAGGTCAGGAGCAGGGATGTGTTGCTGCAATTGTACAGGGCCTTGGTGAGGCCACACTTGGAGTATTGTGAGCAGTTTTGCTCTCCTTATCTGAGGAAGGATGTTCCTGCTCTCGAGGGAGTGCAGCGAAGGTTTACCCGAATCCTGGGAGAGCGGGATTGACGTAGGAGGAGAGATTGAATTTGATTTGATTTATTGTCACACGTACCAAAGTACTGCAAAAAGTATTTTTCTGCGGCCAAGGGAACGTACACAGTACCTACATAGTGGACAAAAAGAATAATCGACAGAGAATATTGACAAATGGTACATCGACAAACAGATTGGTTACAGTGCGGAACTTGGGGCCAAACAAAGCAAATACATGAGCAAGAGCAGCATAGGGCGTCGTGAATAGTGTTCTTACAGGGAACAGATCAGTCCGAGGGGGAGTCGTTGAGGAGTCTAGTAGCTGTGGGAAGACGCTGTTCCTATGTCTGGATGTGCGGGCCTTCAGACTTCTGTACCTTCTGCCTGATGGAAGGGTCTGGAAGAAGGCAATGCCTGGGTGGGAGGGGTCTCTGATAATGCCGTCTGCCTTCCTGAGGCAGCGGGAGGTGTATACAGATTCAATGTGGGGAAGGCAAGCTTGTGTGATGCGTTGTGCTGAGTTCACCACGCTCTGCAGTTTCTTGCGATCTTGGACCGAGCAGTTGCCATACCGGGCTGGGATGCAGCCGGATAGGATGCTCTCTATCGCACATCTGTCGAAGTTAGTGAGAGGCAATGCAGACGAGCCGAATTTCTTTAGCTTCCGTAGGAAGTAGAGAGGTTGTTGAGTGTTCTTGACTGTTGCACCAACGTGAGTGGGCCAGGACGGGCTGTTGGTGATGGTGACCCCCAGGAACTTAAAGCTATCGACCATCTCCACTGCGGAGCTGTTGATGCAGACGGGAGTGTGTGTCGTGCTGCGCTTCCTGAATTCGATGATCAATTCCTTGGTCTTTCCGACATTTAGAGGGAGATTGTTTTCGGTACACCATGCAACCAAGTGATCTATCTCCCTTTTGTAGTCTGATTCGTCGTTGTTTGAGATGCGGCCCACCACAGTCGTATCATCCGCAAGCTTACAGATTGAGTTGGGGTTAAATCTTGCCACACAGTCGTGTGTATACAGGGAGTACAGTAGAGGACTGAGCACACATCCTTGCAGGGCCCCGGAGTTGAGGACTAATGTGGAGGAGGTGCTGTTGCCTATCCTGAGAGATTGCAGTTAGGATTGTTCTCGCTGGAGTTCAGTAGAATGAGGGGGGTAATCTCAAAGAAACATGGAGAATTCTAACAGGACTGGACAGGGGAGATGCAGGAAGGATGTTCCCGATGGTGGGGGGTGTCCAGAACCAGGGTTCGCAGTCTGGGGATACGGGGAAGACCATTTCGGACCAAGATGAAGAGACATTTCTACACCCGGAGAGTGGTGAGCCTGTGGAATTCGTTACCACAGGAAGTTTTTGGGAGTTTTCTATAGGCCCCCCAATAGCAGCAGAGATGAGGAGGAACAGATTGGGAAACAGATTTTGGAAAGGTGCAGAAGTCACAGGGTAGTAGCCATGGGTGACTTTAACTTCCCAAATATTGAGTGGAAACTCTTTTGATCAAATAGTTTGGATGGGGTGGTGTTTGTGCAGTGTGTCCAGGAAGCTTTTCTAACACAGTATGTAGATTGTCCGACCAGAGGAGGGGCAATATTGGATTTAGTACTGGGTAATGAACCAGGGCAAGTGATAGATTTGTGAGTGGGGGAGCATTTTGGAGATAGTGACCACAATTCTGTGACTTTCACTTTAATAATGGAGAGGGATAGGTGCGTGCAACAGGGCAAGGTTTACAATTGGGGGAAGGGTAAATACGATGTTGTCAGACAAGAATTGAAGTGCATAAGTTGGGAACATAGGCTGTCAGGGAAGGACACAATTGAAATGTGGAACTTGGTCAAGGAACAGGCACTACGTGTCCTTGATATGTATGTCTCTGTCAGGCAGGGAAGAGATGGTCGAGTGAGGGAACCATGGTTGACAAGAGAGGTTGAATGTCTTGTTAAGAGGAAGAAGGAGACTTGTGTAAGGCTGAGGAAACAAGGTTCAGACAGGGCGCTGGAGGGATACAAGATAGCCAGGAGGGAACTGAAGAAAGGGATTAGGAGAGCTAAGAGAGGGCATGAACATTCTTTGGCGGGTAGGATCAAGGAAAACCCCAAGGCCTTTTATACATATGTGAGCAATATGAGAATGACTAGAGCGAGGGTAGGTCCGATCAAGGACAGTAGCGGGAGATTGTGTATTGAGTCTGAAGAGATAGGAGAGGTCTTGAACGAATACTTTTCTTCTGTATTTACAAATGAGAGGGACGATATTGTTGGAGAGGACAGTGTGAAACAGATTGGTAAGCTCGAGGAAATACTTGTTAGGAAGGAAGATGTGTTGGGCATTTTGAAAAACTTGAGGATAGACAAGTCCCCCGGGCCTGACGGGATATATCCAAGGATTCTATGGGAAGCAAGAGATGAAATTGCAGAGCCGTTGGCAATGATCTTTTCATCCTCACTGTCAACAGGGGTGGTACCAGGGGATTGGAGAGTGGCGGATGTCGTGCCCCAGTTCAAAAAAAGAACTAGGGATAACCCTGGAATTACAGGCCAGTTAGTCTTACTTCGGTGGTAGGCAAAGTAATGGAAAGGGTACTGAAGGATAGGATTTCTGAGCATCTGGAAAGACACTGCTTGATTCGGGATAGTCAGCACGGATTTGTGAGAAGTAAGTCTTGCCTCACAAATCTTATTGAATTCTTTGAGGAGGTGACCAAGCATGTGGATGAAGGTAAAGCAGTGGATGTAGTGTACATGGATTTTAGTAAGGCATTTGATAAGGTTCCCCATGGTAGGCTTATGCAGAAAGTAAGGAGGCATGGGATAGTGGGAAATTTGGCGAGTTGGATAACGAACTGGCTAACCGATAGAAGTCAGAGAGTGGTGGTGGATGGCAAATATTCAGCCTGGATCCCAGTTACCAGTGGCGTACCGCGGGGATCAGTTCTGGGTCCTCTGCTGTTTGTGATTTTCATTAATGACGGATGAGGGAGTTGAAGGGTGGATCAGTAAATTTGCAGACGATACAAAGATTGGTGGAGTTGTGGATAGTAAGGAGGGCTGTTGTCGGCTGCAAAGAGACATAGATAGGATGCAGAGCTGGGCTGAGAAATGGCAGATGGAGTTTAACCCTGAAAAGTGTGAGGTTGTCCATTTTGGAAGGACAAATATGAATGCGGAATACAGGGTTAACGGTAGGATTCTTGGCAATGTGGAGGAGCAGAGAGATCTTGGGGTCTATGTTCATACATCTTTGAAAGTTGCCACTCCAGTGGATAGAGCTGTGAAGAAGGCCTATGGTGTGCTCGCGTTCATTAACAGAGGGATTGAATTTAAGAGCCGTGAGGTGATGATGCAGCTGTACAAAGCTTTGGTAAGGCCACATTTGGAGTACTGTGTACAGTTCTGGTCGCCTCATTTTAGGAAGGATGTGGAAGCTTTGGAAAAGGTGCAAAGAAGATTTACCAGGATGTTGCCTGGAATGGAGAGTAGGTCTTACGAGGAAAGGTTGAGGGTGCTAGGCCTTTTCTCATTAGAACGGAGAAGGATGAGGGGCGACTTGACAGAGGTTTATAAGATGATCAGGGGAATAGATAGAGTAGACAGTCAGAGACTTTTTCCCCGGGTGGATCAAACCATTGCAAGGGGACATAAATTTAAGGTGAATGTTGGAAGATATAGGGGGGATGTCAGAGGACAAACGCTCGGCATAACATCGTGGGCCAAAGGGCCTGTTCTGTGCTGTATTTTGCGATGCTCTGTCTCTCGCTCTCTCTGTCTCTCTCTCTCTCTGTCTCTCTCTCCTTCTGTCTCTCTCCCGCTCTCTCTCTCTCTGTCTCTCTCGCTCTCTCTCTCCCTCTCCATCCTCTTTGCTCTCTCTGTATCTCTCTCTTCCTCTGTCTCTCTGTCTCTGTCCCTCTCTCTCTCTCTCTCTCTCTCCGTCCCCCTCTCTCTTTCTCGCCCTCTGCCTCTCTGTCTCTCTCTCTGTCTCTCTCTCTGTCTCTCTCTCTGTCTCTCTCTCTGTCTCTCTCTGTCACTCTCTGTCACTCTCTGTCTCTCTCTGTCTCTCTCTCTCTGTCTGTCTCTGTCTCTATCTCTGTCTCTGTCTCTCTCTCTCTGTCTCTCTGTCTGTCTCTCTCTCTCTCTGTCTCTCTCTCCTCCTCCTTTAAGATGGTCCTCAGAGTCCCCCTCTTTGACCGAGCTTGCTCTCACTGTTCCCTCATGTCTCCTTGTCCTCCTCTGTGTGACCCCTGCCTCCGCAATGGTCTGGGCAGGAGCATTGATGGGTGGTGTAGTAACATACCGCTGAGTATTACAGTCTGCCCTCTGCCCTGTGTCCTCTCCACAGATCTTCAAGACGGGGAGAGGCAGCCTGGGAAAGTGTACACCTTCCTGCAGAGATTCCGTCCGGATCACTTCCAGAGATTGTCCGAGGCGGCTATCCTGTGACGGCCCAGAAACGCTCACTTCACTAAAACGCTTCATCTGTATCTCGTCGCCATTTCAATACCTCAGAATGAGTGTGACACTGCATCTCTCATTACAGCACCTCTCATTACAGCACCTCTCATTACAGCATCTCTCATTACAGCACCTCTCATTACAGCATCTCTCATTACAGCATCTCTCATTACAGCATCTCTCATTACAGCACCTCTCATTACAGCATCTCTCATTACAGCATCTCTCATTACAGCATCTCTCATTACAGCATCTCTCATTACAGCATCTCTCATTACTGCATCTCTCATTACTGCATCTCTCATTACAGCATCTCTCATTACAGCATCTCTCATTACAGCATCTCATTACAGCATCTCTCATTACAGCGCTCCCTCAGTACTGACCCTCTGACAGTGCGGCACTCCCTCAGTACTGACCCTCCGACAGTGCGGCACTCCCTCACTACTGACCCTCTGACAGTGCGGCACTCCCTCAGTACTGACCCTCCGACAGTGCGGCACTCCCTCACTACTGACCCTCTGACAGTGCAGCTCTCCCTCAGTACTGACCCTCTGACGGTGCGGCACTCCCTCAGTACTGACCTGACAGTGCGGCACTCCCTCAGTACTGATCCTCTGACAGTGCGGCGCTCCCTCAGTACTGACCCTCTGACAGTGCAGCGCTCCCTCACTACTGACCCTCTGACAGTGCAGCACTCCCTCAGTACTGACCCTCTGACAGTGCAGCCCTCCCTCACTACTGACCCTCTGACAGTGCAGCGCTCCCTCACTACTGACCCTCTGACAGTGCAGCTCTCCCTCAGTACTGACCCTCTGACAGTGCAGCCCTCCCTCAGTACTGACCCTCTGACAGTGCAGCACTCCCTCAGTACTGACCCTCTGACAGTGCGGCACTCCCTCAGTACTGACCCTCTGACAGTGCGGCACTCCCTCAGTACTGACCCTCTGACAGTGCAGCACTCCCTCAGTACTGACCCTCTGACAGTGCGGCACTCCCTCAGTACTGACCCTCTGACAGTGCGGCACTCCCTCAGTACTGACACTCTGACAGTGCGGCACTCCCTCAGTACTGACCCTCTGACAGTGCGGCACTCCCTCAGTACTGACCCTCTGACAGTGCGGCGCTCCCTCAGTACTGTCCCTCTGACAGTGCGGCGCTCCCTCAATACTGACCCTCTGACAGTGCATCACTCCCTCAGTACTGACCCTCTGTCAGTGCAGCACTCCCTCAGTACTGACCCTCTGACAGTGCAGCACTCCCTCAGTACTGACCCTCTGACAGTGCTGCGCTCCCTCAGTACTGACCCTCTGACAGTGCGCACTCCCTGAGTACTGACCCTCTGACAGTGCAGCACTCCCTCAGTACTGACCCTCTGACATTGCGGCGCTCCCTGAGTACTGACCCTCTGACAGTGCAGCACTCCCTCAGTACTGACCCTCTGACAGTGCGGCACTCCCTCAGTACTGACGGCGAAACCCTCTGTTGTAAAAATGTCAGTGTTTTGAGACTCCGTTAATGTTCCCTGTGAGAGTGTCTCAAAGTGCCAGGGATAAAGACTGGTTACCACTGATGTATATTTATCTGGAATAAAGCCAGGAAGCCGACATGTGGCCGTGTAAACAATTAATAAATTAATTTTTATTAAGGTATCAGCAAAAGTGCTCGACAAAATACAAATATGCACCACAACACTTTTCTTTTATCTGAAGTTATATCTAGTTTCCAAGACATACCCACGTTCCCACAGCTCGCTGAGCTACCCCTTTTCCTGACCGCATCCAATTTTAGTAACTCTCTCAAGGTCAAATCCAGATTGTAGTTACCACACCTAACCCGGTCTGGGAAACGTCTCTTCGTGGCTCAGTGAAGAGCTGAATACCGGCCATCTCCCTGGGCCTTAAAGGTTTGATGGAACAGGCCGCCCGTGGCCGGGATTGCCGATGGAACTGACCCATCTGGCTTTGGGTGGAGAGCTGGCCGCCATCCCCAAGGAGGGTGCTGGCAGTTCTACTGTTCCCTCTCTTATGATATCCCGCCCTGCAGATTCGGCTGTGTACATCTCTCAAATTCCTTGCCGCTAGAAGTTGGCATTTCTGTAGCCCCCACTGATCTCTGCCAATGTTTCTGAAATGCCATTCGTATCTCAGTGTCTCTATACCCCTGCTAATCTTGTTACTGGGAAAACCACACCTCAATATTCCTCTAGACACCTGCTAATCTTGTTACTGGGAAAACCACACCTCAATATTCCTCTAGACACCTGCTAATCTTGTTACTGGCTAAATCACATCTCATTATTCCTCTGCACACCTGCTAATCTTGTTACTGGACTAATCCCATCTCGATATTCCTCTAGACACCTGCTAATCTAGTTACTTGGAAAATCACATCTCGATATTTTTTAGACACCGGCTAATCTTGCTACTGTGCAAATCACATCTCGATATTCGTCTAGACACCTGCTAATCTAGTTACATGGCAAATCACATCTCGATATTTCTCTAGACACCTGCTAATCTTGTTTCTGGGCAAATCACATCTCGATATTCGTCTAGACGCCTGCTAATATTGTTACTGGGCAAATCACATCTCGATATTCGTCTCGACACCTACTAAACTTGTTACTGGGCAAATCACATCTCGATATTCGTCTAGACGCCTGCTAATCTTGTTACTGGGCAAATCACATCTCGATATTCGTCTAGACGCCTGCTAATCTTGTTACTGGGCAAATCACATCTCGATATTCGTCTAGACACCTACTAATCTTGTGACTGAACAAATCACATCTCGATATTCCTCTAGACACCTGCTAATCTTGTTACTGGGCAAATCACATCTCGATATTTCTCTAGACACCTGCTAATCTTGTTACTGGGCAAATCACATCTCGATATTCCTCTAGACACCTGCTAATCTTGTTACTGGGCAAATCACATCTCGATATTCCTCTAGACACCTGCTAGTCGTCTTACTGGACAATTTGCATCTGATTATTTCTCTAGACACCTGATAATCTTGTTACTGGGCAAAAAATCTCGATATTTCTCCAGATACTTGCTAGTCTTACTGGGCAAATCACATCTCATCATACCTCTGGATGCCTGCTAGCGTTAGCACAGTTGCTTCACAGCTCCAGGGTCCCAGGTTCGATTCCCGGCTTGGATCACTGTCTGTGCGGAGTCTGCACGTACTCCTCGTTGGTTTCCTCCCACAATCCAAAAATGTGTCCGTTAGATTGATTGGCCATGCTAAATTTTCATTACTGTCCAAAAATGTTAGGTGGGTATACGGGAATAGGATGGAGGCATGGGCTTCGGTAGGGTGCTCTTTCCAAGAGCCGGTGCAGACTTGATGGGCCAAATGGCCTCCTTCTGCACTGTAAGTTCTATGATCTATGATCTAGATGCCTGCTAATCTTGTTACTGGATAAATCACATCTGATTATTCCTCTACATGCCTGCTCGTCTTGTTATTGGGGAAAATGACAACTCATTATTCCTCCAGACACCTGCTAATCTTGTTTCTTGTCTGTTGCCTTTGTTTTCATCTCCGGTTCACTGTTAACCTTGTTAATTTACCCACATTCCTAACCCTATGTCAGTGAATTAATAATTACATCAGTGCTGTGTAGAGATGATCACTCCTCGTGGAGTCCTGGATCTGGCACAGTTCATCCATCCTCTGGGACCTTGACACAAATCCAGGACCAGACGCATCCCTGGAGCCCTCGGCACCAGAGTCCCCTTGGCTGGTCACTGATGAAACTTCGAGGACCTGGCTGTGGAGTTCTGCAACTTAACCTGGCAATGGGCAGTGTTCTGCTGGAGGGGGTTCGACACTGGGAGCCAGAACGATGGAGGTGCATCTAACCTGGCACTGGGCAGTGTTCTGGAGGGTCTTCGACACTGGGAGCCAGCACTCTAGAGGTGCAAGCTAACCTGACACTGGGCAGTGTTCTGGAGGGGGTTCGACACTGGGTGCCAGCACTATGGAGGTGCAAGCTGACCTGGCACTGGGCAGTGTTCTGGAGGGGGTTCGACACTGGGAGCCAGCACTATGGAGGTGCAAGCTGACCTGGCACTGGGCAGTGTTCTGGAGGGGGTTCGACACTGGGAGCCAGCACTACAGAGGTGCAAGCTGACCTGGCACTGGGCAGTGTTCTGGAGGGGGTTCGACACTGGGAGCCAGCACTATAGAGGTGCAAGCTGACCTGGCACTGGGCAGTGTTCTGGAGGGGGTTCGACACTGGGAGCCAGCACTACAGAGGTGCAAGCTGACCTGGCACTGGACAGTGTTCTGGAGGGGGTTCGACACTGGGAGCCAGCACTATAGAGGTGCAAGCTGACCTGGCACTGGGCAGTGTTCTGGAGGGGGTTCGACACTGGGAGCCAGCACTATAGACGTGCAAGCTGACCTGGCACTGGGCAGTGTTCTGGAGGGGGTTCGACACTGGGAGCTAGCACTACAGAGGTGCAAGCTGACCTGGCACTGGGCAGTGTTCTGGAGGGGGTTCGACACTGGGAGCCAGCACAACAGAGGTGTAAGCTGACCTGGCACTGGGCAGTGTTCTGGAGGGGGTTCGACACTGGGAGCCAGCACTAGAGAGGTGCAAGCTGACCTGGCACTGGGCAGTGTTCTGGAGGGGGTTCGACACTGGGAGCCAGCACAATAGAGGTGCAAGCTGACCTGGCACTGGGCAGTGTTCTGGAGGGGGTTCGACACTGGGAGCCAGCACTATGGAGGTGCAAGCTGACCTGGCACTGGGCAGTGTTCTGGAGGGGGTTCGACACTGGGAGCCAGCACTACAGAGGTGCAAGCTGACCTGGCACTGGGCAGTGTTCTGGAGGGGGTTCGACACTGTGAACCAGCACTATAGAGGTGCAAGCTGACCTGGCACTGGACAGTGTTCTGGAGGGGGTTCGACACTGGGTGCCAGCACTATGGAGGTGCAAGCTGACCTGGCATGGACAGTGTTCTGGAGGGGGTTCGACACTGGGAGCCAGCACTACAGAGGTGCAAGCTGACCTGGCACTGGGCAGTGTTCTGGAGGGGGTTCGACACTGGGAGCCAGCACTATGGAGGTGCAAGCTGACCTGGCACTGGGCAGTGTTCTGGAGGGGGTTCGACACTGGGAGCCAGCACTATAGAGGTGCAAGCTGACCTGGCACTGGGCAGTGTTCTGGAGGGGATTCGACACTGGGAGCCAGCACTACAGAGGTGCAAGCTGACCTGGCACTGGACAGTGTTCTGGAGGGGGTTCGACACTGGGAGCCAGCACTATAGAGGTGCAAGCTGACCTGGCACTGGGCAGTGTTCTGGAGGGGATTCGACACTGGGAGCCAGCACTATAGAGGTGCAAGCTGACCTGGCACTGGGCAGTGTTCTGGAGGGGGTTCGACACTGGGAGCCAGCACTATAGAGGTGCAAGCTGACCTGGCACTGGGCAGTGTTCTGGAGGGGGTTCGACACTGGGAGCCAGCACTACAGAGGTGCAAGCTGACCTGGCACTGGACAGTGTTCTGGAGGGGGTTCGACACTGGGAGCCAGCACTATAGAGGTGCAAGCTGACCTGGCACTGGGCAGTGTTCTGGAGGGGGTTCAACACTGGGAGCCAGCACTATAGAGGCGCTAGCTGACCTGGCACTGGGCAGTGTTCTGGAGGGGGTTCGACACTGGGAGCCAGCACTACAGAGGTGCAAGCTGACCTGGCACTGGGCTGTGTTCTGGAGGGAGTTCGACACTGGGAGCCAGCACTACAGAGGTGTAAGCTGACCTGGCACTGGGCAGTGTTCTGGAGGGGGTTCGACACTGGGAGCCAGCACTATAGAGGTGCAAGCTGACCTGGCACGGGGCAGTGTTCTGGAGGGGATTCGACACTGGGAGCCAACACCATAGAGGTGCAAGCTGACCTGGCACTGGGCAGTGTTCTGGAGGGGGTTCGACACTGGGAGCCAGCACTATAGAGATGCAAGCTGACCTGGCACTGGGCAGTGTTCTGGAGGGGGTTCGACACTGGGAGCCAGCACTATAGAGGTGCAAGCTGACCTGGCACTGGGCAGTGTTCTGGAGGGGGTTCGACACTGGGAGCCAGCACTACAGAGGTGCAAGCTGACCTGGCACTGGGCAGTGTTCTGGAGGGGGTTCGACACTGGGAGCCAGCACTACAGAGGTGTAAGCTGACCTGGCACTGGGCAGTGTTCTGGAGGGGGTTCGACAGTGGGAGCCAGCACTATGGAGGTGCAAGCTGACCTGGCACTGGGCAGTGTTCTGGAGGGGGTTCGACACTGGGAGCCAGCACTATGGAGGTGCAAGCTGACCTGGCACTGGGCAGTGTTCTGGAGGGGGTTCGACACTGGGAGCCAGCACTATAGAGGTGCAAGCTGACCTGGCACTGGGCAGTGTTCTGGAGGGGGTTTGACACTGGGAAGCAGCACTATAGAGGTGCAAGCTGACCTGGCACTGGACAGTGTTCTGGAGGGGGTTCGACACTGGGTGCCAGCACTATGGAGGTGCAAGCTGACCTGGCGTGGACAGTGTTCTGGAGGGGGTTCGACACTGGGAGCCAGCACTATAGAGGTGCAAGCTGACCTGGCACTGGACAGTGTTCTGGAGGGGGTTCGACACTGGGAGCCAGCACTATGGAGGTGCAAGCTGACCTGGCGTGGACAGTGTTCTGGAGGGGGTTCGACACTGGGAGCCAGCACTACAGAGGTGCAAGCTGACCTGGCACTGGGCAGTGTTCTGGAGGGGGTTCGACACTGGGAGCCAGCACTACAGAGGTGCAAGCTGACCTGGCACTGGGCAGTGTTCTGGAGGGGGTTTGACACTGGGAGCCAGCACTATAGAGGTGCAAGCTGACCTGGCACTGGGCAGTGTTCTGGAGGGGGTTCGACACTGGGAGCCAGCACTACAGAGGTGCAAGCTGACCTGGCACTGGACAGTGTTCTGGAGGGGGTTCGACACTGGGAGCCAGCACTATAGAGGTGCAAGCTGACCTGGCACTGGGCAGTGTTCTGGAGGGGGTTGGACACTGGGAGCCAGCACTACAGAGGTGCAAGCTGACCTGGCACTGGGCAGTGTTCTGGAGGGGGTTCGACACTGGGAGCCAGCACTAGAGAGGTGCAAGCTGACCTGGCACTGGTCAGTGTTCTGGAGGGGGTCGACACTGGGAGCCAGCACTACAGAGGTGCAAGCTGACCTGGCACTGGGCAGTGTTCTGGAGGGGGTTCGACACTGGGAGCCAGCACTATAGAGGTGTAAGCCGACCTGGCACTGGGCAGTGTTCTGGAGGGGGTTCGACACTGGGAGCCAGCACTACAGAGGTGCAAGCTGACCTGGCACTGGGCAGTGTTCTGGAGGGGGTTCGACACTGCGAGCCAGCACTACAGAGGTGCAAACTGACCTGGCACTGGGCAGTGTTCTGCTGGAGGGTGTTCGACACTGGGAGCCAGCACTATAGAGGTGCAAGCTGACCAGGCACTGGGCAGTGGTCTGGAGGGTGTTCGACACTGGGAGCCAGCACTACGGAGGCGCAAGCTGACCTGGCACTGGGCAGTGTTCTGGAGGGGGTTCGACACTGGGAGCCAGCACTACAGAGGTGCAAGCTGACCTGGCACTGGGCAGTGTTCTGGAGGGGGTTCGACACTGGGAGCCAGCACTAGAGAGGTGCAAGCTGACCTGGCACTGGGCAGTGTTCTGGAGGGGGTTCGACACTGGGAGCCAGCACTACAGAGGTGCAAGCTGACCTGGCACTGGGCAGTGTTCTGGAGGGGGTTCGACACTGCGAGCCAGCACTACAGAGGTGCAAACTGACCTGGCACTGGCCAGTGTTCTGCTGGAGGGTGTTCGACACTGGGAGCCAGCACTATAGAGGTGCAAGTTGACCTGGCACTGGGCAGTGGTCTGGAGGGGGTTCGACACTGCGAGCCAGCACTACGGAGGCGCAAGCTGACCTGGCACTGGGCAGTGTTCTGGAGGGGGTTCGACACTGGGAGACAGCACTACAGAGGTGCAAGCTGACCTGGCACTGGGCAGTGTTCTGGAGGGGGTTTGACACTGGGAGCTAGCACCATAGAGGTGCAAGCTGACCTGGCACTGGGCAGTGTTCTGGAGGGGGTTCGACACTGGGAGCCAGCACTATGGAGGTGCAAGCTGACCTGGCACTGGGCAGTGTTCTGGAGGGGATGCGACACTGGGAGCTAGCACTATAGAGGTGCAAGCTGACCTGGCACTGGGCAGTGTTCTGGAGGGGGTTTTACACTGGGAGCCAGCACTATAGAGGTGCAAGCTGACCTGGCACTAGGCAGTGTTCTGGAGGGGGTTTGACACTGGGAGCCAGCACTATAGAGGTGCAAGCTGACCTGGCACTAGGCAGTGTTCTGGAGGGGGTTTGACACTGGGAGCCAGCACTATAGAGGTGCAAGCTGACCTGGCACTGGGCAGTGTTCTGGAGGGGATGCGACACTGGGAGCCAGCACTACAGAGGTGCAAGCTGACCTGGCACTGGACAGTGTTCTGGAGGGGGTTCGACACTGGGAGCCAGCACTATAGAGGTGCAAGCTGACCTGGCACTGGGCAGTGTTCTGGAGGGGGTTCAACACTGGGAACCAGCACTATAGAGGTGCAAGCTGACCTGGCACTGGGCAGTGTTCTGGAGGGGGTTTGACACTGGGAGCCAGCACTATAGAGGTGCAAGCTGACCTGGCACTGGGCAGTGTTCTGGAGGGGGTTCAACACTGGGAACCAGCACTATAGAGGTGCAAGCTGACCTGGCACTGGGCAGTGTTCTGGAGGGGGTTCAACACTGGGAGCCAGCACTATTCAGGTGCTAGTTGACCTGTCACTGGACAGTGTTCTGGAGGGGGTTCGACACTGGGAGCCAGCACTATGGAGGTGCAAGCTGACCTGTCACTGGACAGTGTTCTGGAGGGGGTTCGACACTGGGAGCCAGCACTATAGAGGTGCAAGCTGACCTGGCACTGTGCCGTGTTCTGGAGGGGGTTCGACACTGGGAGCCAGCACTATAGAGGTGCAAGCTGACCTGGCACGGGGCAGTGTTCTGGAGGGGGTTCGACACTGGGAACCAGCACTATAGAGGTGCAAGCTGACCTGGCACTGGGCAGTGTTCTGGAGGGGGTTCGACACTGGGAGCCAGCACTATAGAGGTGCAAGCTGACCTGGCACTGGGCAGTGTTCTGGAGGGGGTTCGACACTGGGATCCAGCACTACAGAGGTGCAAGCTGACTGCCACTGGGAGGTGCTTTTCTCTGGTAGCTTCCACTGGAGCTCGGGCACACTGGAACCTCAACACCTCTCTCTCTCCATCTCCTTCCCTCTCTCCCACCGTCCCTCTCTCCCTGCGCCCTTCTCTCCCTCCACCCCTCTCTCCTCCACACATACCCCTCACCGCCCCTCTCTCTCTCTGCCTCCGCTGTCTGGCCCCTCTCTCCGCCGCCCCCCCCTTTCTCTTCCTGCATCCCTCATTCTCCCTCTTTTTCTGTCCCTCTCTCTCGATCTGCGCCCCCCCCCCGTCATGTTATTCACCCAGGGGTAACGCGGACGGCAACTGGATGCAGTAGTACTTGAAAGTAGACGCCAAACTTTGATGTTGGTTCAATAGGCTTTATTGAACTTGCTGAGTAGTGCACACAATTCGCTGTGGGTTTGACACTCAAATAACCTAAGCGTGCTACGAACTATCTAGACCAGACTAGCTCTGAGC
>NW_027307968.1:151914-173454 GCF_047496885.1 Scyliorhinus torazame
TCCACCCCGAACCCCTCGATTAGATTCCAGTCTGTAACTCATTCCCGGGTATCTGTTATTCTATATATATTCTACCCCGAACCCCTCGATTAGATTCCAGTCTGCAACTCACTCCCGGGTATCTGTTATTCTTGATATAAAGCACCCCGAACTCCTCGATTAGATTCCAGTCTGTAACTCACTCCCGGGTATCTACTATTTTACATATAAACCTCCCCAAATCTCTTGTTAGATTCCAGTCTGTAACTCACTCCCGAGTATCTGTTATCCTATACATAATCTATACCGAACCCTCGATTTGATTCCAGTCTGTAACTCACTCCCGGGTATCTGTTATTCTATATATAAACCACCCTGAACCCGTCGATTAGATTCCAGTATGTAACTCACTCCCGGGTATCTGTAATTCTATATATAAACCACCCTGAACACCTCGATTAGATTCCAGTCTGTAACTCACTCCCGGGTATCTGTTATTCTATATATAAACCACCCCGAACCCCCCGATTAGATTCCAGTCTGTAACTCACTCCCAGGTATCTGTTATTCTATATATAATCTATCCTGAACCCCTCGATTAGATTCCAGTCTGTAACTCACTCCCGGGTATCTGTTATTCTATATATAAACCACCCCGAACCCCTTGATTAGATTCCAGTCTGTAACTCACTCCCAGGTATCTGTTATTCTGTACATAAACCACCCTGAACCCCTCAATTATATTCCAGTCTGTAACTCAGTCCCGGGTATCTGTTATTCTATATATAAACCATCCCGAACCCCTCGATTAGATTCCAGTCTGTAACTCACTCCCAGATATCTGTTATTCTATATATAAACCACCCCGAACCCCTCGATTAGATTCCAGTCTGTAACTCACTCCTGGGTATCTGTTATTCTATATATAAACTATCCTGAACCCCTTGATTAGATTCCAGTCTGTAACTCACTCCCCTGTATCTGTTATTCTATACATAAACCACCCCGAACCCCTTGATCAGATTCCAGTCTGTAACTCACTCCCCTGTATCTGTTATTCTATACATAAACCACCCCGAACCCCTCGATTAGATTCCAGTCTATAACTCAGTCCCCGGTATCTGTTATTCTATTTATAAACCACCCCAAACCCCTTGATTAGACTCCAGTCTGTAACTCACTGCCGGGTATCTGTTATTCTATATATAAACCACCCCGAACCACTCGATTAGATTCCAATCTGTTACTCACTCCCGGGTATCTGCTATTCTATATATAAACCACCCCGAACCCCTCGATTATATTCCAGTCTGTAACTCACTCCCGGGTATCTGTTATTCTATATATAAACCACCCCGAACCCCTCGATTAGATTCCAGTCTGTAACTCCCTCCCGGGTATCTGTTATTCTATATATAACCCATCCTGAACCCCTCGATTAGATTCCAGTCTGTAACTCACTCCCGGGTATCTGTTGTTCTATATATAAACCACCCCGAACCCCTCGATTAGATTCCAGTCTGTAACTCACTCCCGGGTACCTGTTATTCTATATATAAACTATCCTGAACCCCTCGATTAGATTCCAGTCTGTAACTCACTCCCGGGTATCTGTTATTCTATATATAAACTACCCTGAAGCCCTCGATTAGATTCCAGTCTGTAACTCACACCCGGGTATCTGTTATTCTTGATATAAACCACCCTGAACCCCTCTGTTAGATTCCACTCTGTAACTCACTCCAAAGTGTCTGTTATTCTATATATAATCCACCCCGAACCCCTCGATTAGATTCCAGTCTGTAACTCACTCCCGGATATCTGTTATTCTATGTATAAACCATCCTGAACCCCTTGATTAGATTCCAGTCCGTAACTCACTCCCGGGTATCTGTTATTCTATATATAAACCATCCTGAACTCCTCGATTAGATTCCAGTCCGTAACTCACTCCTGGGTATCTGTTATTCTATATATAAACTATCCTGAACCCCTCGATTAGATTCCAGTCTGTAACTCTCTCCCTGGCATCTGTTTTTCTATATATAAACCATCCTGAACCCCTTGATTAGATTCCAGTCTGTCACTCACTCCCGGGTATCTGTTATTCTATATATAAACCATCCTGTACCCCTCGATTAGATTCCAGTCTGTAACTCACTCCCGGGTAACTGTTATTCTATATATAAACCACCCCGAACCCCTCGATTAGATTCCAGTCTGTAACTCACTCCTGGGTATCTGTTATTCTATGTATAATCCATCCCGATCCCCTCGATTAGATTCCAGTCTGTAACTCACTCCCGTTTATCTGTTATTCTATATATAAACCACCCTGAACCACTCGATTAGATTCCAGTCTGTAACTAACTCCCGGGTATCTGTTATTCTATGTATAAACTATCCTGAACCCCTCGATTAGATTCCAGTCTGTAACTCACTCCCGGGTATCTGTTATTCTATATATAAACCACTCCGAACCCCTCGATTAGATTCCAATCTGTAACTCACTCCTGGTTATCTGTTACTCTATATATAAACTTTCCCCTCGATTCGATTCCAGTCTGCAACTCACTCCCGGGTATCTGTTATTCTGTATATAAACCACCCCGAATCCCTCGATTAGATTCCAGTCTGTAACTCACTCCCGGGTTTCTGTTATTCTATATAAAACCACCCTGAACCCCTCTATTAGATTCCAGTCTGTAACTCACTCCCGGGTATCTGTTATTCAATATATAAACCATCCTGAACCCCTCGATTAGATTCCAGTCTGTAACTCACTCCCGGGTTTCTGTTATTCTATATAAAACCACGCTGAACCCCTCTATTAGATTCCAGTCTGTAACTCACTCCCGGGTATCTGTTATTCTATATATAAACCATCCTGAACCCCTCGATTAGATTCCAGTCTGTTACTCACTCCCGGATATCTGTGATTCTATATATAAACCACCCTGAACCCCTCGATTAGATTCCAGTCTGTAACTCACTCCCGGGTATCTGTTATTCTATGTATAAACTATCCTGAACCCCTCGATTAGATTCCAGTCTGTAACTCACTCCCAGGTATCTGTTATTCTATATATAAACCACCCTGAACCCCTCGAATAGATTCCAGTCTGTAACTCACTCCCGGGTAACTTTTATTCTATATATAAACCACCCCGAACCCCTCGATTAGATTCCAGTCTGTAACTCACTCACGGGTATCTATTATTCTATATAAAAACCAGCCCGAACCCCTCAATTAGATTCCAGTCTGTAACTCACTCCTGGGTATCTGTTATTCTATGTATAATCCATCCCGATCCCCTCGATTAGATTCCAGTCTGTAACTCACTCCCGGGTATCTGTTATTCTATATATAAACCACCCTGAACCCCTCGATTAGATTCCAGTCTGTAACTAACTCCCGGGTATCTGTTATTCTATGTATAAACTATCCTGATCCCCTCGATTAGATTCCAGTCTGTAACTCACTCCCGGGTATCTGTTATTCTATATATAAACCACCCCGAACACCTCGATTAGATTCCAATCTGTAACTCACTCCTGGTTATCTGTTACTCTATATATAAACTATCCTGAATCCCTCGATTCGATTCCAGTCTGTAACTCACTCCCGTGTATCTGTTATTCTGTATATAAACCACCCCGAATCCCTCGATTAGATTCCAGTCTGTAACTCACTCCCAGGTATCTGTTATTCTATATATAAACCACCCCGAACCCCTCGATTAGATTCCAGTCTGTAACTCACTCCCGGGTATCTGTTATTCTATATATAAACCACTCCGAACCCCTCGATTAGATTCCAATCTGTAACTCACTCCTGGTTATCTGTTACTCTATATATAAACTTTCCTGAACCCCTCGATTCGATTCCAGTCTGCAACTCACTCCCGGGTATCTGTTATTCTGTATATAAACCACCCCGAACCCCTCGATTAGATTGCAGTCTGTAACTCAATCCCCGGGTATCTGTTATTCTATATATAAACCTTCCTGAACCCCTCGATTAGATTCCAGTCTGTAAGTCACTCCCGGGTATCTGTTATTCTATATATAAACCATCCTGAACCCCTCGATTAGATTCCAGTCTGTAACTCACTCCCGGGTTTCTGTTATTCTATATAAAACCACCCTGAACCCCTCTATTAGATTCCAGTCTGTAACTCACTCCCGGGTATCTGTTATTCTATATATAAACCATCCTGAACCCCTCGATTAGATTCCAGTCTGTAACTCACTCCCGGGTTTCTGTTATTCTATATAAAACCACCCTGAACCCCTCTATTAGATTCCAGTCTGTAACTCACTCCCGGGTATCTGTTATTCTATATATAAACCATCCTGAACCCCTCGATTAGATTCCAGTCTGTTACTCACTCCCGGATATCTGTTATTCTATATATAAACCACCCTGAACCCCTCGATTAGATTCCAGTCTGTAATTCACTCCCGGGTATCTGTTATTCTATATGTAAACCACCCCGAACCCCTCGATTAGATTCCAGTCTGTAATTCACTCCCGGGTATCTGTTATTCTATATGTAAACCACCCCGAACCCCTCGATTAGATTCCAGTCTGTAACTCACTCCCGGGAATCTGTTATTCTATATATAAACCACCCCGAACCCCTCGATTAGATTCCAGTCTGTAACTCACTCCCAGGTATCTGTTATTCTATATATAAACCACCCTGAACCCCTCGATTAGATTCCAGTCTGTAACTCACTCCCGGGTATCTGTTATTCTATATATAAACCACCCTGAACCCCTCGATTAGATTCCAGTCTGTAACTCACTCCCGGGTATCTGTTATTCTATGTATAAACTATCCTGAACGCCTCGATTCGATTCCAGTCTGTAACTCACTCCCGTGTATCTGTTATTCTGTATATAAACCACCCCGAATCCCTCGATTAGATTCCAGTCTGTAACTCACTCCCGGGTAACTGTTATTCTATATATAAACCACCCCGAACCCCTCGATTAGATTCCAATCTGTAACTCACTCCTGGTTATCTGTTACTCTATATATAAACTATCCTGAATCCCTCGATTCGATTCCAGTCTGTAACTCACTCCCGTGTATCTGTTATTCTGTATATAAACCACCCCGAATCCCTCGATTAGATTCCAGTCTGTAACTCACTCCCGGGTATCTGTTATTCTATATATAAACCATCCTGAACCCCTCGATTAGATTCCAGTCTGTAAATCACTCCCGGGTATCTGTTATTCTGTATATAAACCTCCCCGAACCCCTCGACTAGATCCCAGTCTGTAACTCACTCCCGGGTATCTGTTATTCTATATATAAACTATCCTTAATCCCTCGATTAGATTCCTGTCTGTAACTCACTCCCGGGTATCTGTTATTCTATATATAAACCATCCTGAACCCCTTGATTAGATTCCAGTCTGTAACTCACTCCCGGGTATCTGTAATTCTATATATAAACTATCCTGAATCCCTCGATTAGATTCCAGTCTGTAACTCACTCCCGTGTATCTGTTATTCTATATGTAATCTATCCTGAATCCCTTGATTAGATTCTAGTCTGTAACTCACTCCCGGGTATCTGTTATTCTATATATAAACCAACCTGAACCACTTGATTAGATTCCAGTCTGTAACTCACTCCCGGGTATCTGTTATTCTATATATAAACCATCCTGAACCCCTCGATTAGATTCCAGTCTGTAACTCACTCCCGGGTTTCTGTTATTCTATATATAAACCACCCTGAATCCCTCGATTAGATTCCAGTCTGTAACTCACTCCCGGGTATCTGTTATTCTATATATAAACTATCCTGAACCCCTCGATAAGATTCCACTCTGTAACTCACTCCCGGGTATCAGTTATTCTATATATAAATCACCCTGAACCCCTCGATTAGATTCCAGTCTGCAACTCACTCCCGGATATCTGTTATTCTATATATAAACCACCCCGAACCCCTCGATTAGATTCCAGTCTGCAACTCACTCCCGGATATCTGTTATTCTATATATAAACCACCCCGAACCCCTCGATTAGATTCCAGTCTGCAACTCACTCCCGGATATCTGTTATTCTATATATAAACCATCCTGAACCCCTCGATAAGATTCCACTCTGTAACTCACTCCCGGGTATCAGTTATTCTATATATAAATCACCCTGAACCCCTCGATTAGATTCCAGTCTGCAACTCACTCCCGGATATCTGTTATTCTATATATAAACCACCCCGAACCCCTCGATTAGATTCCAGTCTGCAACTCACTCCCGGATATCTGTTATTCTATATATAAACCATCCTGAACCCCTCGATTAGATTCCAGTCTGTAACTCACTCCCGGGTTTCTGTTATTCTATATATAAACCACCCTGAATCCCTCGATTAGATTCCAGTCTGTAACTCACTCCCGGGTATCTGTTATTCTATATATAAACTATCCTGAACCCCTCGATAAGATTCCACTCTGTAACTCACTCCCGGGTATCAGTTATTCTATATATAAATCACCCTGAACCCCTCGATTAGATTCGAGTCTGTATCTCACTCCCGGGTATCTGTTATTCTATATATAAACCATCCCGAACCCCTCGATTAGATTCCAGTCTGCAACTCACTCCCGGATATCTGTTATTCTATATATAAACCACCCTGAACCCCTCGATTAGATTCCATGCTGTAACTCACTCCGGGGTATCTGTTATTCTATATATAAACCATCCTGAACACCTCGATTAGATTCCAGTCTGTAACTCACTCCCGGGTTTCTGTTATTCTACATATAAACCACCCTGAACCCCTCGATTAGATTCCAGTCTGTAACTCACTCCCGGGTATCTGTTATTCTATATATAAACCATCCTGAACCCCTCGATTAGATTCCAGTCTGTTACTCACTCCCGGAGATCTGTTATTCTATATATAAACCACTCCGAACCCCTCGATTAGATTCTAGTCTGTTACTCACTCCCGGCGATCTGTTATTCTATATATAAACCACCCCGAACCACTCGATTAGATACCAGTCTGTAACTCACTCCCGGGTATCTTTTATTCTATATATAAACCACCCTGAACCCCTCAATTAGATTCCAGTCTGTAACTCACACCCGGGTATCTTTTATTCTATATACAAACCACCCCGAACTCCTCGATTAGATTCCAGTCTGTTACTCACTCCCGGGTATCTGTTATTCTATATATAAACCATCCTGAACCCCTCGATTAGATTCCAGTCTGTAACTCACTCCCGGGTATATGTTATTCTATATATAAACCACCCCAAACCCCTCGATTAGATTCCAGTCTGTAACTCTCTCCCGGGTATCTGTTATTCTATATATAAACCACCCCGAACCCCTCGATTAGATTCCAGTCTGTAACTCACTCCTGGGTATTTGTTATTCTATATATAAACCACCCCGAACCCCTCGATTAGATTCCAGTCTGTAACTCACTCCCGGGTTTCTGTTATTCTATATATAAACCACTCCGAACCCCTCCATTAGATTCCAGTGTGTAACTCATCCCGGGTATCTGTTATTCTATATAAACCACCCCGAACCCCTCGATTAGATTCCAGTCTGTAACTCACTCCCAGGTATCTGTTATTCTATATATAAACCACCCTGAACCCCTAAATTAGATTCCAGTCTGTAACTCACTCCCGGGTATCTGTTATTCTATATATAAACCACCCCGAACCCCTCGATTAGATTCCAGTCCGTAACTCACTCCCGGGTATCTGTTACTCTATATATAACTATCCTGAACCCCTTGATTTGATTCCAGTCTGTAACTCACTCCCGGATATCTGTTATTCTATATAAACCACCCCGAACCCCTCGATTAGATTCCAGTCTGTAACTCACTCCCGGGTATCTGTTACTCTATATATAAACCACCCTGAACCCCTCGATTAGATTCCAGTCTGTAACTCACTCCCGGGTATCTGTTATTCTATATACAAACCACCCCGAACCCCTCGATTAGATTCCAGTCTGTAACTCACTCCCGGGTATCTGTTATTCTATATATAAACCACCCTGATCCCCTCGATTAGATTCCAGTCTGTTACTCACTCCCGGGTATCTGTTATTCTATATATAAACCATCCTGAACCCCTTGATTAGATTCCAGACTGTCACTCACTCCCGGGTATCTGTTATTCTATATATAAACCATCCCGAATCCCTCGATTAGATTCCAGTCTGTAACTCACACCCGGGTATATGTTATTCTATATATAAACTATCCTGAACCCCTTGATTAGATTCCAGACTGTAACTCACTCCCGGATATCTGTTATTCTATATATAAACCTCCCCGAACCCCTTGATTAGATTCTAGTCTGTAACTCACTCCCGGGTAACTGTTACTCTATATATAAACTATCCTGAACCCCTCGATTAGATTCCAGTCTGTAACTCACTCCCGTGTATCTGTTATTCTATATATAAACCACCCTGAACACCTCGATTAGATTCCAGTCTGTAACTCACTCCCGGGTAACTTATTCTATATATAAACCACTCCGAACCCCTCGATTAGATTCCAGTCTGTAACTCACTCCCAGGTACCTTTTATTCAATATATAATCCACCCTGAACCCCTCGATTAGATTCCTGTCTGTAACTCACTCCCGGGTATCTGTTATTCTGTATATAAACCACCCCGAACCCCTCGATTAGATTCCAGTGTGTAACTCACTCCCGGGTATCTGTTATTCTATATATAAACCACCCCGAACCCCTCGATTAGATTCCAGCCTGTAACTCACTCCCGGGTATCTGTTATTCTATATATAAACCACCCTGAACCCCTCGATTAGATTCCAGTCTGTAACTCACTCCCGGGTATCTGTTACTCTATATATAAACCACCCTGAACCCCTCGATTAGATTCCACTCTGTAACTCACTCCCGGGTATCTGTTACTCTATATATAAACCACCCCGAACCCCTCGATTAGATTCCAGTCTGTAACTCATTCCCGGGTATCTGTTATTCTATATATAAACCACCCTGAACCCCTCGATTAGATTCCAGTCTGTAACTCACTCCCGGGTATCTGTTACTCTATATATAACCCACCCCGAACACCTCGATTAGATTCCACTCTGTAACTCACTCCCGGGTATCTGTTATTCTATATATAAACCACCCTGAACCACTGAATTAGATTCCAGTCTGTAACTCACTCCCGGGTATCTGTTATTCGATATATAAACTATCCTGAACCACTCGATTAGATTCCAGTCTGTAACTCACACCCGGGTGTGTCTTTATTGGCCGAATCTCACTGTCTTTTCTCCTTCGATGTCTCTGGTGACGAGTCTATTGGGACTCCGGGGCTGGCTCTGATTTTCTGCTGCTTAAATCTCTGTGTTTTTGCCATTGACGTTGTTGGCGCCCGAATCACGATGATGCCTTTTGCTGCACAGTCCCAGGGTCACCCGGTGCTGGGCCGAATATATCCACTGCTGAGGAATTTTTTTAATCTCGCGCGCGGAGGGAATGGGGGCCGGGGGGGGGGTTGAGGAGAGCGGTGTGGGGGGAGGGGCAGTCGGAATTTGAGGAAACGGGGATGGGATTGCGGGAGAAGGCGGGAGTGGGGCAGAGCGGGTCGCGATGGGGGGGTTGTTGCTGTGAGTATTGGAGGGAGAGAGCTGGGAGGGGGGGAATGGGGGGTCGGAATAGATAGAATTTACAGTGCAGGAGGAGTCCGTTCTGCCCATCGAGTCAGCAGGGGCCCCAGGAAGGAGCGCCCTACGTAAGCCCACATCAGCACCCTATCCCCGTGATGCACGATCAATTAAACAAAGACGAGAGTTGGATGCAATCGAGGCTTTATTACACTGAGATGTGTGGCCTCCTACAGCAGCTGACGAAATGGCTGCTGTACGGGGAGCACACATATTTATACTCTGCCTACTGGGCGGAGCCAGCAGGCAGGGATCTACCCCCGTACCTGTAGTGCTAGGGCCTTACCGTAAAGCACCTAATATATACATCGGTGATGGCTACCACTACCAGCATCCCCCACTTAACCTTTTGGGACTCGAAGGGGCAATTTATCCCGGCCAATCCACCTAACCTGCACGTCTTTCGGGACTTGTGGGAGGAAACCGGAGCCCCCGGAGGAAACTCGCGCACACACGGGGAGAACATGCAGACACCGCACAGACAGTGGCCCGAGCCGGGGAATCGAACCCGGGACCCTGGCGCTGTGAAGCAAATGTGCTAACCACTGTGCTACCGTGCTGCCCACACCCTTCGTCAATCCCTCCTCATTTGACAGTCCCGCCAGCCCAGGAATCAGCCTGGGAAACCTTCGCTGCACTCCCTCCATCGCAAGAACATCCTTCCTCAGAGAACGACACCAAAACTGCTCACAGTACTCCAAGTGTGACCTCACCAAGGCCCTGTACCATTGCAGTAACACATCCTGTACTCGAATCCTCTCGCAATGAAGTCCAGCATACCAAAGAACAAAGAAATGTACAGCTCGGGAACAGGCCCTTCGGCCCTCCAAGCCCGTGCCGACCATGCTGCCCGACTAAACTACAATCTTCTACACTTCCTGGGTCCGTATCCCTCTATTCCCATCCTATTCATGTATTTGTCAAGATGCCCCTTAAATGTCACTATCGTCCCTGCTTCCACCACCTCCTCCGGTAGCGAGTTCCAGGCACCCACTACCCTCTGCGTAAAAAACATGCCACGTACATCTGCTCTAAACCTTGGCCCTCGCACCTTAAACCTCTGCCCCCTAGTAATTGACCCCTCTACCCTGGGGAAAAGCCTCTGACTATCCACTCTGTCTATGCCCCTCATAATTTTGTAGACCTCTATCAGGTCGCCCCTCAACCTCCTTCGTTCCAGTGAGAACAAACCGAGTTTATTCAATCGCTCTTCATGGCTAATGCCCTCCATACCAGGCAACATCCTGGTAAATCTCTTCTGCGCCCTCTCTAAAGCCTCCACATCCTTCTGGTAGTGTGGCGACCAGAATTGAACACTATACTCCAAGTGTGGTCTAACTAAGGTTCTATACAGCTGCAACATGACTTGCCAATTCTTATACTCAATGCTCCGGCCAATGAATGCCAGCATGCCATATGCCTTCTTTACCGCCTGCAGGCTCACCTTCAGCGACTGGTGTACGGGGACACCCAGGTCTCGTTGCACACTCCCCCCTCCCAATCTGTAGCCATTCAGATGATAATCTGCCTCCTCGTTTTTGCGACTGTTGCTAATTGCTGTTGTCTCTTAATTTGGCTCTGTTTATTTACGTTTGCTCAAGAGTCGGCAGGTATCTTTCGACACCGCCACAAGGTTCAAAACCGAATACTGATCAAAGACTCGATACACCAGTTTGTAAGTTCAAAACCAATGCTCATTTATTGACAGTAAGAAGTCTTACAACACCAGGTTAAAGTCCAACAGGTTTGTTTCGATGTCACTAGCTTTCGGAGCGCTGCTCCTTCCTCAGGTGAATGAAGAGGTCTGTTCCAGAAACACATATATAGACAAATTCAAAGATGCCAGCCAATGCTTGGAATGCGACCATTAGCAGGTGATTAAATCTTTACAGATCCAGAGATGGGGTAACCCCAGGTTAAAGAGGTGTGAATTGTCTCAAGCCAGGACAGTTGGTAGGATTTCGCAGGCCAGATGGTGGGGGATGAATGTAATGCGACATGAATCCCAGGTCCCGGTTGAGGCCGCACTCATGTGTGCGGAACTTGGCTATAAGCTTCTGCTCGACGATTCTGCGTTGTCGCGGGTCCTGAAGGCCGCCTTGGAGAACGCTTACCCGGAGATCAGAGGCTGAATGCCCTTGACTGCTGAAGTGTTCCCCGACTGGAAGGGAACATTCCAGCCTGGTGATTGTCGCGCGATGTCCATTTATTTACACACAGTCAAATCTACTCATGCATAAACTCTACAAACTAAACAACCACTATTACTAAAGCCTATATTTAGCTTCGGGTGCCCACTCAGTCAGAGGAACAATGGCCGTTGCTCGGTTCTGAGGCTGCTGGGTCGATCTGTTTACAGGGTAACACCTGGGAGCGTCTATCTTGTAGCGTGCGTTGACTTGGAACCTACTTGGTCTGGAGCAGCTTTGGCGGGTCTCTCCTCGCTGAGAGCCAAGGCCAAGAGAGGGATTCTCTCTTGGGGAGTCCTTTTTATACTCGAAAGGGCTTCCTGCGCTTTTGGGCGGGCCTTGGACTGGGCCCCAATTAATTGGGCCGTTTCCCAATCGTCCTTATCGATTTTCCTCCAATAGAGGGGTGGGTTCCCCGGTTGCTGGGCGTGTCCTAGGTGGCCGTTGGTCTGCTTTGTTTTAGTCCCCTCTGGCGCCGGGATGTCTGTCTCAGCATTGTTTACCTAAATGTTGCCTTTTGTCCCCGGAGATGGCTCATTAGTATGTAGATGGTTCTGCAGTCTCGGTCTTGTCTGGGAGCTATTGCTCCAATCAACAGACAGACCTTGCACCTGCTTGCTTTCTCGGTATTGTCCACTTTTCCCTGCATTCTTTGCAAAGTGTCCATTTTGTAATCGGGCCGTGGCTACACTACCAAAGTGGATAACCTCGCATCCATCCAGACTAAACTGCATCTGCCAATCATTCACCAGCTTGGGCTGGTTTAGCACACTGGGCTAAATCGCTGGCTTTGAAAGCAGACCCAGGCAGGCCAGCAGCACGGTTCGATTCCCGTGCCAGCCTCCCCGAACAGGCGCCGGAATGTGGCGACTAGGGGCTTTTCACAGTAACTTCATTTGAAGCCTACTTGTGACAATAATTTGCATTCATATTCATTTGCCCACTCATTCAACTTGTCCAAATCACCCTGAGGGATCTGTACATCCTCCTGTGAAGGATCTTTTTATCCGGGCTACTTTCAGTAATGTTATTAATGTGGTTGATAGACATTCTCCCCGTGTCTGCGTGGGTTTCGCCCCCACAACCCAAAGGCGTGCAAGGTAGGTGGATTGGCCTCGCTAAATTGCCCCTTGATTGGAAAAATGAATTGGGTACTCTAAATTTATTTTTAAAAACTCCCAGTTAATATATAGCCGGGCACTGAACATAGAACATACAGTGCAGAAGGAGGCCATTCGGCCCATCGAGTCTGCACCGACCCACTTAAGCTCTCACTTCCACCCTATCTCCGTAACCCAGTAACCCCTCCTAACCTTCTTTGGACACTAACGGCAAAGGATCGTGGCCAATCCACCTAACCTGCACGTCTTTGGACTGGGGGAGGAAACCGGAGCACCTGGAGGAAACCCACGCAGACACGGGGAGGATGTGCAGACTCCGCACAGACAGTGACCCAGTGGGGAATTGAACCTGGGACCCTGGTGCTGTGAAGCCACAGTGCCAACCACTGTGCTACCGTGCGTCTGACAAATGTGCAATTAAGATGATGTAAAGGTGTGATCATTATTGATTTTAACCATTTACTTGTTTACAAAGAGCTCCCTAATGGAACTTTGTTACGATTGCTGGACAACAGATAATCTGAGCCTCGACGAGCAGGGCATGGAATCTAAGTGGGATGGAGATGATGCAAGTAACGGGCGGAGCCAGGTCTGTAGCAAGCGGTTTGGGCTGTAGGATTTATTAAGCTTGACAAGAGACAGGACGATCTGCAGGCTGTTCTTGAAAGGGTCTCTCTCTCTCCCCAAGCAGTCTTTTCAACGTGACACAAGAGGACAGCACATATCCCTGTGTTTGCGAACTTTACTTCGAAGTGGCTTTTGACCTTTAGTGGATTGTGCTTGACTGGAGACAGAGAAGGTATAAGTTACCAGTGAATTATTTGATGGAGTTAATCCTGTGTTATGTTTGTTCTGATATAAAAGACCCCAATTTGCCAGTGGAATCATTCCTGGGGGTGATGTACCCGTTACTCACAGTTTTGCACAGAGAAAAATTGTTGGTGCCTCGTCCTGTTATCTAATAAAGATTGGGGTCTGGTCCAGTCTTGTATTATTCCTCACAGCTCACCCAGCTTTGTGTCATCTGCAAATCTGGAGATATTACATTTAGTTCCCTCGTCTAAATCATTAACCGCGAAAGTATAGGCATCTCATACATATATATGTTGTATTATGGGCTTGGTGCAGTAAGGGTTCACAAGCTGGGTTCGTGACTGTCACTGCTGAAGTCACGTTTTCAAAACTATGGCTGGAAAGACACCTACAGCTCTTTGTCTCACTCCTTTATCCTCTCAGCTCTGCACACATCTCATTCCGTACTGACCCCCTGACAGTGCGGCGCTCCCTCAGTAAGAACCCTCTGACAGTGCGGCACTCCCTCAGTACTGACTCTCTGAGAGTGCGGCACTCCCTCAGTACTGACCCGCTGACAGTGCTGCACTACCACAGAACTGACCCTCTGACAGTGCAGCACGCCCTCAGTACTGACCCTCCTACAGTGCGGCACTCCCTCTGTACTGACCCTCCGACAGTGCGGCACTCCCTCAGGACTGACCTTCTGACAGTGCGGCACTCCCTCAGTACTGACCCTCTGACAGTGCGGCACTCCCTCAGTACTGACCCTCTGACAGTGCGGCGCTTCCTCAGTACTGACCCTCTGACAGTGCAGCACTCCTTCAGTACTGACCCTCTGACAGTGCGGCGCTCCCTCAGTACTGACCCTCTGACAGTGCGGCACTCCCTCAGTACTGATCCTCTGACAGTGCAGCACTCCCTCAGTACTGACCCTCTGACAGTGCGGCGCTCCCTCAGTACTGACCCTCTGACAGTGCAGCACTCCCTCAGTACTGACCCTCTGACAGTGCGACACTCCCTCAGTACTGACCCTCTGACAGTGCGGCGCTCCCTCAGTACTGACCCTCTGACAGTGCGGCACTCCCTCAGTACTGACCCTCTGACAGTGCGGCGCTCCCTCAGTACAAACCCTCTGACAGTGCGGCACTCCCTCAGTACTGACCCTCTGACAGTGTGGCACTCCCTCAGTACTGACTCTCTGACAGGGCGGCACTCCCTCAGTACTGACCCTCTGACAGGGCGGCACTCCCTCAGTACTGACCCTCTGACAGTGCGGCACTCCCTCAGTACTGACCCTCTGACAGTGCGGCACTCCCTCAGTAATGACCCTCTGACAGTACGGCACAGCCTCAGTACTGACCCTCTGACAGTGCAGCGCTCCCTCAGTACTGACCCTCTGACAGTGCGGCACTCCCTCAGTACTGACCCTCTGACAGTGCAGCACTCCCTCAGTACTGACCCTCTGACAGTGCGGCGCTCCCTCAGTACTGACCCTCTGACAGTGCAGCACTCCCTCAGTACTGACCCTCTGACAGGGCGGCACTCCCTCAGTACTGACCCTCTGACAGTGCAGCACTCCCTCAATACTGACCCTCTGACAGTGCGGCATTCCCTCAGTACTGACCCTCTGACAGTGCGGCGCTCCCTCAGTACTGACCCTCTGACAGTGCGGCACTCGCTCAGTACTGACCCTCTGACAGTGCAGCACTCCCTCAGTACTGACCCTCTGACAGTGCGGCGCTCCCTCAGTACTGACCCTCTGACAGTGCAGCACTCCCTCAGTACTCACCCTCTGACAGTGCGGCACTCCCTCAGTACTGACCCTCTGACAGTGCGGCACTCCCTCAGTACTGACCCTCTGACAGTGCAGCACTCCCTCAGTACTGAACCTCTGACAGTGCGGCACTCCCTCAGTACTGACCCTCTGACAGTGCAGGACTCCCTCAGTACTGACCCTCTGACAGTGCAGCGCTCCCTCAGTACTGACCCTCTGACAGTGCGGCACTCCCTCAGTAAGAACCCTCTGACAGTGCGGCACTCCCTTAGTACAGACCCTCTGACAGTGCGGCACTCCCTCAGTACTAACCCTCTGACAGTGCGGCACTCCCTCAGTACTGACCCTCCGACAGTGCGGCACTCGCTCAGGACTGACCTTCTGACAGTGCGGCACTCCCTCAGTACTGACCCTCTGACAGTGCGGCACTCCCTCAGTACTGACCCTCTGACAGTGCGGCACTCCCTCAGTACTGACCCTCTGACAGTGCGGCGCTTCCTCAGTACTGACCCTCTGACAGTGCAGCACTCCCTCAGTACTGACCCTCTGACAGTGCGGCGCTCCCTCAGTACTGACCCTCTGACAGTGCGGCACTCCCTCAGTACTGATCCTCTGACAGTGCAGCACTCCCTCAGTACTGACCCTCTGACAGTGCGGCGCTCCCTCAGTACTGACCCTCTGACAGTGCGGCGCTCCCTCAGTGCTGACCCTCTGACAGTGCGGCGCTCCCTCAGTACTGACCCTCTGACAGTGCTGCACTACCACAGAACTGACACTCAGACAGTGCGGCGCTCCCTCAGTACTGACCCTCTGACAGTGCGGCACTCCCTCAGTACTGACTCCCTGACAGTGCGGCGCTCCCTCAGTACTGACCCTCTGACAGTGCAGCGCTCCGTCAGTACTGACCCTCTGACAGTGCGGCGCTCCCTCAGTACTGACACTCTGACAGTGCGGCACTCCCGCACTACTGACCCACCGACAGTGCGGCACTCCCTCAGTACAGACGCTCTGACAGTGTGGCGCTCCCTCAGTACTGACTCTCTGACAGTGCGGCGCTCCCTCAGTACTGACCCTCTGACAGTGCAGCGCTCCCTCAGTACTGACCCTCTGACAGTGCGGCACTCCCTCATTACTGACTCTCTGACAGTGCGGCGCTACCTCAGTACTGACCCTCTGACAGTGCAGCGCTCCCTCACTACTAACCCACTGACAGTGCGGCACTCCCTCAGTACTGACCCTCTGACAGTGCGGCACTCCCTCTGTACTGACTCTCTGACAGTGCGGCACTCCCTCAGTACTGACTCTCTGACAGTGCGGCATCCCTCAGTACTAACCCTCTGACAGTGCGGCGCTCCCTCAGTACTGACCCTCTGACAGTGCGGCGCTCCCTCAGTACTGACCCTCTGACAGTGCGGCACTCGCTCAGTACTGACCCTCTGACAGTGCGGCACTCCCTCAGTACTGACCCTCTGACAGTGCGGCACTCCCTCAGTACTGACTCTGACAGTGCGGCACTCCCTCAGTACTGACCGTCTGACAGTGCGGCACTCCCTCAGTACTGACCGTCTGGAAGTGCGGCGCTCCCTCAGTACTGACCCTCTGAGAGTGCGGCGCTCCCTCAGTACTGACTCTCTGACAGTGCGGCACTCCCTCAGTACTGACCCTCTGACAGTGCAGCATTCCCTCCGTACTGACCCTCTGACAGTGCAGTGCTCCCTCAGTCCTGACCCTCTGACAGATCAGCACTCCCTCAGTACTGACCCTCTGACAGTGCGGCGCTCCCTCAGTACTGACCCTCTGACAGTGCGGCGCTCCCTCAGTACTGACACTCTGACAGTGCAGCACTCCCTCAGTACTGACCCTCTGACAGTGTGGCGCTCCCTCAGTACTGACCCTCTGACAGTGCGCCGCTCCCTCAGTACTGACCCTCTGACAGTGCAGCACTCCCTCAGTACTGACCCTCTGACAGTGCAGCACTCCCTCAGTACTGACCCTCTGACTATGCGGCACTCCCTCAGTACTGACCCTCTGACAGTGCAGCACTCCCTCAGTACTGACCCTCTGACAGTGCAGCACTCCCTCAGTACTGACCCTCTGACAGTGCGGCGCTCCCTCAGTACTGACCCTTCTGACAGTGCGGCACTCCCTCAGTCCTGACCCTCTGACAGTGCGGCGCTCCCTCAGTACTGACCCTCTGACAGTGCGGCGCTCCCTCAGTACTGACCCTCTGACAGTGCAGCGCTCCCTCAGTACTGACCCTCTGACAGTGCAGCACTCCCTCAGTGCTGACACTCTGACAGTGCAGCACTCCCTCAGTACTGACCCTCTGACAGTGCGGCTCTCCCTCAGTACTGACCCTCTGACAGTGCGGCGCTCCCTCAGTACTGACCCTCTGACAGTGCAGCACTCCCTCAGTACTGACCCTCTGACAGTGCGGCGCTCCCTCAGCACTGACCCTCTGACAGTGCGGCGCTCCCTCAGCACTGACCCTCTGACAGTGCGGCGCTCCCTCAGTACTGACCCTCTGACAGTGCGGCACTCCCTCAGTACTGACCCTCTGACAGTGCAGCGCTCCCTCAGTACTGACCCTCTGACAGTGCAGCACTCGCTCAGTACTGACCCTCTGACAGTGCGGCGCTCCCTCAGTACTGACCCTCTGACAGTGCGGCACCCACGGAGCGCTCCCTCAGACTGTGGAGACATCATACACGGGTACAAGACGGATTTTGAAGAGTTTTAATACCGATTTAACTGCACGCATCGCAATAGAAAGTTCACACTCGCTGGAGGTAGGCTGTCGGAGGGTTGGGAGTGTCGCCAGTGCGCCAGAGCGGAGGTTTGATGGGCGGCTGTTCACGGCCATAGCGCCCGGTGGGATATACCGCCTCACGGTGGTCTTCGGTCAGCGATGCGGGTCTCCGAGCGACAGCGATGCCGCCACAACCCGGTCGAGGGTCACTTATTCCAGAGGAGGTTATCGATTGAGGTACTGCCTCGTTCTTCCCACAGGTGGTGCTGGTGGTAGCTGGGCAGAGGTGTGGCTAACCGGGGGTCGGGGGTGGTGAATGAGGGGGTGGAGAGAGAGAGAGGCGGGAGAGAGGGGGGGGGGGAGAGAGGGGGGAGAGAGAGGGGGGAGAGAGGGTCCCGGCCATCGTCTGGGGAGGGTCCCGGCCATCGTCTGGGGGAGGGTCCAGGCCATCGTCTGGGGGGAGGGTCCGGGCATCGTCTGGGGGAGGGTCCGGGCATCGTCTGGGGGAGGGTCCCGGCCATCGTCTGGGGGAGGGTCCGAGCATCGTCTGGGGGAGGGTCCCGGCCATCGTCTGGGGAGGATCCCGGCATCGTCTGGGGGTGGGTCCCGGCCTCGTCTGGGGGAGGGTCCGGGCATCGTCTGGGGGAGGGTCCCGGCCATCGTCTGGGGGAGGCTCCGGGCATCGTCTGGGGGAGGGTCCCCGGCCTCGTCTGGGGGAGGGTCCCGGCCTCGTCTGGGGGAGGGTCCCGCATCGTCTGGGGGAGGGTCCGGGCATCGTCTGGGGGAGGGTCCGGGCGTCGTCTGGGGGAGGGTCCGGGCATCGTCTGGGGGAGGGTCCCTGCCTCGTCTGGGGGAGGGTCCTGGCCTCGTCTGGGGGAGGGTCCCGGCATCGTCTGGGGGAGGGTCCCCGGCCCCGTCTGGGGGAGGGTCCGGCATCGTCTGGGGGAGGGTCCGGCATCGTCTGGGGGAGGGTCCGGGCATCGTCTGGGGGAGGGTCCGGGCATCGTCTGGGGGTGGGTCCTGGCCATCGTCTGGGGGAGGGTCCCGGCCATCGTCTGGGGGAGGGTCCCGGCATCGTCTGGGGGAGGGTCCCGGCATCGTCTGGGGGAGGATCCGAGCATCGTCTGGGGAGGGTCCGAGCATCTTCTGGAGAGGGTCCGGGCATCGTCTGGGGGAGGGTCCCGGCCATCGTCTGGGGGAGGGTCCCGGCCATCGTCTGGGGGAGGGTCCCGGCCATCGTCTGGGGAGGGTCCCGGCATCGTCTGGGGGAGGGTCCGGGCATCGTCTGGGGGAGGGTCCCGGCATCGTCTGGGGGAGGGTCCCGGCCATCGTCTGGGGGAGGGTCCCGGCCATCGTCTGGGGGGAGGGTCCCGGCATCGTCTGGGAGAGGGTCCGGGCATCGTCTGGGGGAGGGTCCGAGCATCGTCTGGGGGAGGGTCCGGGCATCGTCTGGGGGAGGTCCGAGCATCGTCTGGGGGAGGGTCCCGGCATCGTCTGGGGGAGGGTCCCGGCATCGTCTGGGGGAGGGTCCGGGCATCGTCTGGGGGAGGGTCCGAGCATCGTCTGGGGGAGGGTCCCGGCATCGTCTGGGGGAGGGTCCGGGCATCGTCTGGGGGAGGGTCCGGGCATCGTCTGGGGGAGGGTCCGGGCATCGTCTGGGGAGGGTCCGGGCATCGTCTGGGGGAGGGTCCCGGCATCGTCTGGGTGAGGGTCCCGGCATCGTCTGGGGGAGGGTCCCGGCATCGTCTGGGGGAGGGTCCGGGCATCGTCTGGGGGAGGGTCCGGGCATCGTCTGGGGGAGGGTCCGGCCATCGTCTGGGGGAGGTCCCGGCCATCGTCTGGGGGAGGGTCTGGGCATCGTCTGGGGGAGGATCCGGGCATCGTCTAGGGGAGGGTCCGAGCATCGTCTGGGGGAGGGTCCCGGCCATCGTCTGGGGAGGGTCCGAGCATCGTCTGGGGGAGGGTCCCGGCATCGTCTGGGGGAGGGTCCGGCATCGTCTGGGGGAGGGTCCGGGCATCGTCTGGGGGAGGGTCCGGCCATCATCTGGGGGAGGGTCCGGGCATCGTCTGGGGGAGGGTCCGGGCATCGTCTGGGGGAGGGTCCGAGCATCGTCTGGGGAGGGTCCGAGCATCGTCTGGGGGAGGGTCCCGGCATCGTCTGGGGGAGGGTCCGGGCCTCGTCTGGGGGAGGGTCCGGCATCGTCTGGGGGAGGGTCCGGGCCTCGTCTGGGGGAGGGTCCGGGCCTCGTCTGGGGGAGGGTCCCGGCATCGTCTGGGGAGGGTCCGGCATCGTCTGGGGGAGGGTCCAGTGCCGTTCATTGAGGGGCGGGGAGAGTGAAGCCTCGGGCAGCCCCCCCTCCCCCTTGCCCGCTCTCACTGCCCCCTCACACTGCCAGCTCTGCCCCCTCCCCCCCCTCGCCCGCCCTCACTGCCCCCTCCCCCTCACCCCCCCTCGCCCGCCCTCACTGCCCCCTCACACTGCCAGCTCTGCCCCCTCCCCCCCCCTCGCCCGCCCTCACTGCCCCCTCACACTGCCAGCTCTGCCCCCTCCCCCCTCAGCCCCCCCTCGCCCGCCCTCACTGCCCCCTCCTCCTCACCCCCCCCTCGCCCGCCCTCACTGCCCCTTCCCCCTCGCCCGCCCTCACTGCCCCTTCCCCCTCGCCCGCCCTCACTGCCCCACCCCCTCGCCCGCCCTCACTGCCCCCTCACACTGCCAGCTCTGCCCCCTCCCCCCTCACCCCCCCCTCGCCCGCCCTCACTGCCCCCTCCCCCTCACCCCCCCCTCGCCCGCCCTCACTGCCCCCTCCTCCTCACCCCCCCCTCGCCCGCCCTCACTGCCCCCTCCCCCTCACCCGCCCTCACTGCCCCCTCCTCCTCACCCCCCCCTCGCCGCCCTCACTGCCCCTCCCCCTCACCCCCCCCTCGCCCGCCCTCACTGCCCCCTCCTCCTCACCCCCCCCCTCGCCTGCCCTCACTGCCCCCTCCCCCTCACCCCCCCCTCGCCCGCCCTCACTGCCCCTCCCCCTCACCCCCTCGCCCGCCCTCACTGCCCCCTCCTCCTCACCCTCCCCTCGCCCGCCCTCACTGCCCCCTCCCCTCACCCCCCCCTCGCCCGCCCTCACTGCCCCTCCTCCTCACCCCCCCTCGCCCGCCCTCACTGCCAGCTCTGGGGGGGGAAGTTGCTGATCTCGCTGAGCTGTTGGACGGGGTGGCCC
>NW_027307968.1:173554-213554 GCF_047496885.1 Scyliorhinus torazame
TCTCTCCCTCCCTCTCTCTCTCTCTCCCCTGCTCTCTCTCCCCCCTCTTTCTCTCCCCCTGCTCCCTCTCCCTCCCTCCCTCTGCCCACCCTCTCTCCTCCCTCTCTCTCTCCCCCTTTCTCCCCTCCCTCTCTCTCCTCTCTGCCACCTCTCTCCCCCTTTCCTCGCTCCCCCCTCTCGCCCCCCTCTCTCCCACCCCATGCCTCGCTCCCTGAACTCACCTCTGTTTCCCCTTTGCCCCTGGCAGAGTTGGACCAGGCCCATGCGCCCAACCAAGGCCCCAGCCAGCAGTCCATCTGTAAAGTGCTGAAGAGCCGCAACGTCTGTAAGAATATCATGATCCTGGGCTTCACCACGTGAGTATAGGCCGCAGGGGGGTACCCGCACCGGAGCGGTCCGACGGCGAGAGGGACGGTGAGGGGTTGGGGCGAAACGGGGGAGGGTGTTGGAGAACGAGAGTGTGCACTCCACCGCCTTCTTACCCGCCTCCGAAGGTACGAATTAGGAGCGGGCCGTTTCAGGCCTAGTCAAGCCTGCTCCTCCATTTGAGAAAATCATGGCTGACGCAGGGAGAGAATTAGGCCCCCCGGCCCATCGAGTCTGCGCCGCCACTCAGTCAGACCATCGACTGATCCGACGTGGCAATCCTCAACTCCACTCTCCCCCCCACCCCCCCCCCCCCCCTCCCCTCACTAATCTCTCTTCCCCCTCCCTTATACTCCAACCTTCTTTGAAATAAGGGCCAACTTTCCTTTAGCCTTGCGAAGGCCTTCTCGATGTCCAAATAGAGCTGACCTACTGATTTCCCTCGATCCACTGGTTAAGAATTCCTTGAAAAAACCCGAATCAATTAGCCAGACACCTTTTCCCTCTCATGAAATTGTTACGGGCCAGGGTTTAGAGAACCCCAACGTGTATCATGGAGTTCACCTGACCCACAACGTTTACTAGATGGTGGTATGGGGAGCACACGGCCCACTCTACAGGTGTGGGACAGCAGAAATGGAAACGTATTTTTTTAAAACAAAACAATGTTTATTCTACGAACTCAAGTTAACCTTTTAAAAACATACAGTGAACATCTTAGCAACGATCAATTCAAATACAACCCCCAAAGAATACAACACTAAGTAATCCTTTAAGCTTTCCTTTTTAACATCCATATGACTTAAAAAAAACCTTTAACAGAAGCACATCAGGTTAAAGTCACGACTGAGAACATTTATAATTCTGAATTCACCAAATGATCAAGAGATAGCCTTTTCATGGCAGAGAGATCAACAGTACACCTGCTCTGTCTGGCTTCAGCTCCAACACTGAAAACGAAACCAAAAACACACCCTGCATCAAACAGCCTAAAACGAAAGTAAAAAGCTGACAGACAGCCCACCCACTCTCTGACATCACTGCATTAGTAAACACCAATTTCTAAAAGGTACTCTCACTACACATATTTATATACACGCCCATTTATAAACACCCATTTCTTAAAGGTACATTTCTTAAAGACCCATTTCTTAAAGGTGCACTCCCATGACAAAGCCATGCTGACTCTGCTTGATTCGATTATGATATTCAAAACTCACCGTTACTTCCTTAATAATTGACATGGTGATGGTATTTAATTGCTCCCCCGTATTCCTGAGTATCAATGGGATGTTTGAAGTATTTTCCACTGTAAAGATCTAATTAACTCTGCCGTTTCCTTGTTACCTGGAACTATCATAGTCTATTTGGCCAATATTCACTTTGACCACTCTCTCTCCCTTTTTATGTCGTTAAATAAACCCTCATTATCAGTTTTTACATCCCTCGCTAGTTTGCCATCGTAGTTTACTTTCTCTCACTTGATTATCTTTTTGGTCCTCCTTCGCTGGATTTTGAATTTATCCCAATCTTTTGCCTCCTCCGATGCTTTTCCTTTCAACTTAATACTCTCAACTTCCTCAGGTAACCACGGTTGGTTTATCCCTCTCTTCGAATCTTTCCTCCTTACTGGAGTACGGTCTGTCATGTTATGATCACTACTTCCTAGGGAGGTTGTTTATCCTTATTACCGGATCCAGGGCGGACTGTTCCCGGCTCAGCTTCATGGAAACTATCCCTAATGCTTTCCCCGTTCTCTTTCTCCCGGTAGGTTTATCGGGCACGGCATCCGCCACTGCTACAGAACATTCCGGTACAACGTCCTGGGCACCGAGTCGGGGTTTTACCTCCTGTACCTGCTGTCGGCGGGCACCAGTGGGTTGGCGTGCCTCGCCCTGTGCCTGACGGTCAACCGTTTCGGGCGGAGGGGCATTCTCCTTCTGGGCATGACCCTGACGGGTCTCGCCTCTCTCATCCTGCTGGGGCTGACCAGGTGTAAGTATCTCCCCACGCGTTCTCCTTCTGCGGTTGTGCAGGGGGGAAGGAGGGAGCGTGGGGCGGAGTGTGAGTGTGGGGGGGGGGGTGGCTTCTCGTTGCCCCTCCCCCCCGCCCCGATCAGTCCACATTGTCCCTCCCCGTCACCCCCACCTCGCTAACTCCATCAGTCCCTTCATCGACCATCCAGACATCGGGCGGGTCCAACCGATCCATTTCCCCCCATTCCCATCGCTCCATCATTGGTGGCCGGGCCTTCAGCTGCCTGGGGGAGGGCCGGAGCTCTGGAATTCCTGCCCTGAACCTCTCCCCGCCCACACCCACTCTTTCTCTCTCTCTCTCTCTGTCTCTGTCTCTCTCTCTCTCTCTCTCATTCTCTGTTGTCGCTCACTCTGTTGCTCTCTCTGTCTGTCTCTCTGCCTCTCTCTCTGTCTCTCTCTTTCTCTGTCAGTCTCTCTCTCTCTTTGTCTCTCTCTCTCTCTCTGACCCCCCTCTCTCTCTGTCTCCCTCTCTCTCTGACCCACTGTGCCTCCCTCTCCATGTCTCTCTCTCCCTCTCTGTGTCTCTCTCCCTCTCCCTGTCTCTCCCTCTCCGTCTCTCTTTGAGTGGGTCAGTTTCAGTCTCTCTCTCTCTCTGCCTCTCTCTCTCTCTCTCTGTCTCTCTCTCTGTCTCTCTCTGCCTCTCTCTCTATGTCTCTCTGTCGCTCTCTCTGTCCGTCTCTCTCTCTCTGTCTCTCTCTTTGTCAGTCTCTCTCTCTCTTTGCCTCTCTGTCTGTCTCTGTGTCTCTCTGCCTCTCTCTCTGTCTCTCTCTTTCTCTGTCAGTCTCCCTCTCTCTTTGTCTCTCTCTCTGTCCCCCTCTCTCTCTGTCTCTGTCTCTCTGACCCACTCTGCCCCCCTCTCCGTGTCTCTCTCCCTGTCTGTGTCTCTCTCCCTGTCTGTGTGTCTCTCTCTCTCCCTCTCTGTCTCTCTCTCTGAGTGGGTCAGTCTCAGTCTCCCTCTCTCTCTCTCTGTCGCTGTCTCTCTCTCTCTGACTCGTTCTTTGTGTCTCTCATCTCTTGTCGTGGAAATTATAATAAAGACAAATTCTTCGAGGTTCGATTTCAGGAAATATATTTGACACAAATATTTGCGGAGAGGGGACTGGCCTGGCGGCATAGTCATTCCACAGCATTCTGAGTTATACACTTGAAAACTGTGGTGATATACATCACTGTAAGTACACAAAGGGTTAATGTACATACACTACACCTAGCTAGACACTAGAGGGAGCACCAGAGACATGACACACAGACAGTCAACCCAATAGGTCAATAAGATAGGACACGACCAATGGGCAGTCACGATACACACAGAGGTGACACTACCACCCATATAAAAGGACACATCACACATGCTCAGTCTCTTTCCAGTGGAGACACTCAGTGAGTACAGACACAGGGTTGATTGAACATCACACCCACCACGTGGATTGTAGCAGACTGGTTAGTCAGTCTGAGTAGCTCTCGAAGGATTAACAGTAGTGTTGAATCCAAGTAGGAGAATTGATAATAGTTTAGTAAAGGTGTTAAAGAAGCAGCTTATGCTACATCAAGAGCATAACAAAACAAAAACCATTATATTTATCGTGTGAAATAAACAAGTTTGAAGAGAGAAACCTTGGGAACATATGCAAGAGAAAATATAAATATTTAGCCCTGGGTTTAAAAACAATTTGAGTACTCACTTTGTTGCCCTTCGGACAAACAACTTGTTATCATAATAAGGCCAAGTCTATAATATTGAGCAGTGTTTTGTTTACATTACCTGACCTACTTATTTACGTACAAAAGCAGTGTTAAACTCTAGCCAAGCATTTCCAGCATGATTTAGCAAGTGCCTTATAAAATATAGCCACGCAGCGAGATAAAATTAATACCCTTAAGCGGACAATCAATCCACACACTTACATCTCCGTCTCTCTTTCTTTCTCCCTCTCTTTCTCTGTCTCTCTCTCTCTCTCTCTCGCTCTCTGTCTCTCTCTCTCTGTCTCTCTCTGTCTCTCTCTCTCTCTCTCTCTGTCTCTCTCTCTGTCGCTCTCTCTCTGTCCCTTTCTGTCTCTCTCTGTATCTCTCTCACTGTCTCTCTCACTCTCTCTGTCTCTCTCTCTATCACTCCCCTCTTTTTCCTCGTCTCACTCCCTCTGAACCACACTCTCTCTGTCCCCCTTTTAAACTCTCCCTCTGTTCCTCTCCCTCTGTCCCTCTCTCTCTCTCTCTCTGTTTCCCTCCCTCCCTGTGTCTCTCTCCCTCTCCCTGTCTCTCTCTCTCTGAATGGGTAAGTAAAAATCTCTCTCTCTCTCTGTCGCCCGTCTGTCTCTCTTACTCGCTCTCTCTGTCTCTCTTTATCTCTCTCCGTCTCCCCCTCTCTCTCACTCTCCGTCTACCTTTCTCTTTCTCTCTCTTTGTCTCCCTCTCTCTCTCCATCTCCCCCTCTCTCTCCATCTACCTTTCTCTCTCTCTGTCGCCGTCTGTCTCTCTGTCACTCTTTACCTCTCTCTCTCTCTCTCTCTCCGTCTCCCTCTCTCTCTCTCTCTCTCTCTCTCCCTCTCTCTCTCTCTTTCTCTCTCACCCTCTATATCACTATGACTGGCTCCTTTAAGATGCTCCTTAAAACCTCAGAACAAACTTTTGTTCACGTTTCGTGTCTCAGGGTCACATTGTCAAGTGGGAATTCCTGTGAAACACCTGCTGATGTGTCAGAGTGAATCAGTGTCACATAAATGCAGAGATTTAGTGTCGGGGGAACTTTACTCTGTATCTAACCCCGTGCTGTACCTGTCCTGGGAGTGTTTGATGGGGACAGTGTAGAGGGAGCTTTACTCTGTATCTAACCCCGTGCTGTACCTGTCCTGGGAGTGTTTGATGGGGACAGTGTAGAGGGAGCTTTACTTTGTATCTAACCCCGTGCGATCCCTGTCCTGGGAGTGTTTGATGGGGACAGTGTAGAGGGAGGTTTACTCTGTATCAAACCCCGTGCTGTACCTGTCCTGGGAGTGTTTGATGGAGACAGTGTAGAGGGAGCTTTACTCTGTATCTAACCCCGTGCTGTACCTGTCCTGGGAGTGTTTGATGGAGACAGTGTAGAGGGAGCTTTACTCTGTATCTAACTCCGTGCTGTACCTGTCCTGGGAGTGTTTGATGGGGACAGTGTAGAGGGAGCTTTACTCTGTATCTAACCCCGTGCTGTACCTGTCCTGGGAGTGTTTGATGGGGACAGTGTAGAGGGAGCTTTACTCTGTATCTAACCCCGTGCTGTACCTGTCCTGGGAGTGTTTGATGGAGACAGTGTAGAGGGAGCTTTATTCTGTATCTAACCCCGTGCTGTATCTGTCCTCGGAGTGTTTGATGGGGACAGTGCAGAGGGAGCTTTACTCTGTATCTAACCCCGTGCTGTACCTGTCCTGGGAGTGTTTGATGGGGACAGTGTAGAGGGAGCTTTACTCTGTATCTAACTCCATGCTGTACCTGTCCTGGGAGTGTTTGATGGGGACAGTGTAGATGGAACTTTACTCTGTATCTAACCCCATGCTGTACCTGTCCTGGGAGTGTTTGATGGGGACAGTGTAGAGGGAGCTTTACTCTGTACCTAACCCCGTGCTGTACCTGTCCTGGGAGTGTTTGATGGGGACAGTGCAGAGGGAGCTTTACTCTGTATATAACCCCGTGCTGTACCTGTCCTGGGAGTGTTTGATGGGGACAGTGTAGAGGGAGCTTTACTCTGTATCTAACCCCGTGCTGTACCTGTCCTGGGAGTGTTTGATGGGGATAGTGTAGAGGGAGCTTTACTCTGTATCTAACCCCGTGCTGTACCTGTCCTGGGAGTGTTTGATGGAGGCAGTGTAGAGGGAGCTTTACTCTGTATCTAACCCCGTGCTGTATCTGTCCTCGGAGTGTTTGATGGGGACAGTGTAGAGGGAGCTTTACTCTGTATCTAACCCCGTGCTGTACCTGTCCTGGGAGTGTTTGATGGGGACAGTGTAGAGGGAGCTTTACTCTGTATCTAACTCCGTGCTGTACCTGTCCTGGGAGTGTTTGATGGGGACAGTGTAGAGGGAGCTTTACTCTGTACCTAACCCCGTGCTGTACCTGTCCTGGGAGTGTTTGATGGGGACAGTGCAGAGGGAGCTTTACTCTGTATATAACCCCGTGCTGTACCTGTCCTGGGAGTGTTTGATGGGGACAGTGTAGAGGGAGCTTTACTCTGTATCTAACCCCGTGCTGTACCTGTCCTGGGAGTGTTTGATGGGGACAGTGGAGAGGGAGCTTTACTCTGTATCTAACCCCGTGCTGTACCTGTCCTGGGAGTGTTTGATGGGGACAGTGCAGAGGGAGCTTTACTCTGTGTCTAACCCCGTGCTGTACCTGTCCTGGGAGTGCTTGATGGGTACAGTGCAGAGGGAGCTTTACTCTGTATATAACCCCGTGCTGTACCTGTCCTGGGAGTGTTTGATGGGGACAGTGTCGAGGGAGCTTTACTCTGTATCTAACCCCGTGCTGTACCTGTCCTGGGAGTGTTTGATGGGGACAGTGTAGAGGGAGCTTTACTCTGTACCTAACCCCGTGCTGTACCTGTCCTGGGAGTGTTTGATGGGGACAGTGCAGAGGGAGCTTTACTCTGTATATAACCCCGTGCTGTACCTGTCCTGGGAGTGTTTGATGGGGACAGTGTAGAGGGAGCTTTACTCTGTATCTAACCCCGTGCTGTACCTGTCCTGGGAGTGTTTGATGGGGACAGTGCAGAGGGAGCTTTACTCTGTATCTAACCCCGTGCTGTACCTGTCCTGGGAGTGTTTGATGGGGACAGTGCAGAGGGAGCTTTACTCTGTGTCTAACCCCGTGCTGTACCTGTCCTGGGAGTGTTTGATGGGGACAGTGTAGAGGGAGCTTTACTCTGTATCTATATCCGTGCTGTACCTGTCCTGGGAGTGTTTGATGGGGACAGTGTAGAGGGAACTTTACTCTGTATCTAACCCCGTGCTGTACCTGTCCTGGGAGTGTTTGATGGGGACAGTGTAGAGGGAGCTTTACTCTGTACCTAACCCCGTGCTGTACCTGTCCTGGGAGTGTTTGATGGGGACAGTGTAGAGGGAGCTTTACTCTGTATCTAACTCCGTGCTGTACCTGCCCTGGGAGTGTTTGATGGGGACAGTGTAGAGGGAACTTTACTCTGTATCTAACCCCATGCTGTACCTGTCCTGGGAGTGTTTGATGGGGACAGTGTAGAGGGAGCTTTACTCTGTATCTAACCCCGTGCTGTACCTGTCCTGGGAGTGTTTGATGGGGACAGTGTCGAGGGAGCTTTACTCTGTATCTAACCCCGTGCTGTACCTGTCCTGGGAGTGTTTGATGGGGACAGTGTAGAGGGAGCTTTACTCTGTACCTAACCCCGTGCTGTACCTGTCATGGGAGTGTTTGATGGGGGCAGTGCAGAGGGAGCTTTACTCTGTATATAACCCCGTGCTGTACCTGTCCTGGGAGTGTTTGATGGGGACAGTGTAGAGGGAGCTTTACTCTGTATCTAACCCCGTGCTGTACCTGTCCTGGGAGTGTTTGATGGGGACAGTGCAGAGGGAGCTTTACTCTGTATCTAACCCCGTGCTGTACCTGTCCTGGGAGTGTTTGATGGGGACAATGCAGAGGGAGCTTTACTCTGTGTCTAACCCCGTGCTGTACCTGTCCTGGGAGTGTTTGATGGGGACAGTGCAGAGGGAGCTTTACTCTGTATCTAACCCCGTGCTGTACCTGTCCTGGGAGTGGTTGATGGGGACAGTGCAGAGGGAGCTTTACTCTGTATCTAACCCCGTGCTGTACCTGTCCTGGGAGTGTTTGATGAGGACAGTGTAGAGGGAGCTTTACTCTGTATCTAACCCCATGCTGTACCTGTCCTGGGAGTGTTTGATGGGGACAGTGTAGAGGGAGCTTTACTCTGTATCTATATCCGTGCTGTACCTGTCCTGGGAGTGTTTGATGGGGACAGTGTAGAGGGAGCTTTACTCTGTATCTATATCCGTGCTGTACCTGTCCTGGGAGTGTTTGATGGGGACAGTGTAGAGGGAGCTTTACTCTGTATCTAACCCCGTGCTGTACCTGTCCTGGGAGTGTTTGATGGGGACAGTGCAGAGGGAGCTTTACTCTGTATCTAACCCCGTGCTGTACCTGTCCTGGGAGTGGTTGATGGGGACAGTGCAGAGGGAGCTTTACTCTGTATCTAACCCCGTGCTGTACCTGTCCTGGGAGTGTTTGATGGGGACAGTGTAGAGGGAGCTTTACTCTGTATCTAACCCCGTGCTGTACCTGTCCTGGGAGTGTTTGATGGGGACAGTGCAGAGGGAGCTTTACTCTGTATCTAGCCCTGTGCTGTACCTGTCCTGGGAGTGTTTGATGGTGACAGTGTAGAGGGAGCTTTACTCTGTATCTAACCCCGTGCTGTACCTGTCCTGGGAGTGTTTGATGGGGACAGTGTAGAGGGAGCTTTACTCTGTATCTAACCCCGTGCTGTACCTGTCCTGGGAGTGTTTGATGGGGACAGTGTAGAGGGAGCTTTACTCTGTATCTAATCCCGTGCTGTACCTGTCCTGGGAGTGTTTGATAGGGACAGTGTAGAGAGAGCTTTACTCTGTATCTAACCCCGTGCTGTACCTGTCCTGGGAGTGTTTGACGGGGACAGTGTAGAGGGAGCTTTACTCTGTATCTAACCCCGTGTTGTACCTGTCCTGGGAGTGTTTGAGAGGGACAGTGTAGAGGGAGCTTTACTCTGTATCTAACCCCGTGCTGTACCTGTCCTGGGAGTGTTTGATGGGGACAGTGTAGAGGGAGCTTTACTCTGTATCTAATCCCGTGCTGTACCTGTCCCGGGAGTGTTTGATGGGGACAGTGTAGAGGGAGCTTTACTCTGTATCTAACCCCGTGCTGTACCTGTCCTGGGAGTGTTTGATGGGGACAGTGTAGAGGGAGCTTTACTCTGCATCTAACCCCGTGCTGTACCTGTCCTGGGAGTGTTTGATGGGGACAGTGTAGAGGGAGCTTTACTCTGTATCTAACCCCGTGCTGTACCTGTCCCGGGAGTGTTTGATGGGGACAGTGTAGAGGGAGCTTTACTCTGTATCTAATCCCGTGCTGTACCTGTCCCGGGAGTGTTTGATGGGGACAGTGTAGAGGGAGCTTTACTCTGTATCTAACCCCGTGCTGTACCTGTCCTGGGAGTGTTTGATGGGGACAGTGTAGGGGGAGCTTTACTCTGCATCTAATCCCGTGCTGTACCTGTCCTGGGAGTGTTTGATGGGGACAGTCATGAGGGTTCCCAGACAGAGTAGACAGTGAGATACCGAGAGAGGGAGGGCGTGCCAGGAAGGGGAGGAGGCAAGGCTTGTCAATAACGAGAAGGATCGGCGAACGACGTGACAGAAAGTCTTTGCTCCCGGCGGGAGCGCTGTGAAGAATTGTGCGATGGTGTCCGACGCAGCTGGTTTCATCGTCTCTCTCTCTCTCTCTCTCCCTCCAACTGCCCCCTTCCCGTCCAGATCTGAATGATGCCGCCATTATGACGTTCTCTATCCTGGGGATGTTCTCCTCAGACGCCGTGGCGATTCTCAGCGTCTTCTTCTCCGCTGAGGTCATCCCGACGGTGATCAGGTGAGACTCGCGCCGCCGCCTGCGATCCAGGTAACCGCTCTGATCGGGAGCCACCGCGGGCTCTGGGAGAGGCCCTCGGACAGGCTCCGGGTCGGACGGGCACGCCACGCACCTCTGCGTATTCTCGGTGCGCTGACCCAAGGTCACAACCAAATTCGGAGGAGCGCACTGTCAGAGGGTCAGTACTGAGGGAGTGCCGCACCGTCAGAGGGTCAGTACTGAGGGAGCACCGCACTGTCAGAGGGTCAGTACTGAGGGAGTGCCGCACTGTCAGAGGGTCAGTACTGAGGGAGTGCTGCACTGTCAGAGGGTCAGTACTGAGGGAGTGCCGCACTGTCAGAGGGTCACTACTGAGGGAGCGCCGCACCGTCAGAGGGTCAGTACTGAGGGAGTGCTGCACTGTCAGTGGGTCAGTACTGAGGGAGTGCCGCACCGTCAGAGGGTCAGTACTGAGGGAGTGCCGCACTGTCAGAGGGTCAGTACTGAGGGAGTGCAGCACTGTCAGAGGGTCAGTACTGAGGGAGTGCTGCACTGTCAGAGGGTCAGTACTGAGGGAGCGCTGCACTGTCAGAGGGTCTGTACTGAGGGAGCACCGCACTGTCACAGGGTCAGTACTGAGGGAGTGCTGCACTGTCAGTGGGTCAGTACTGAGGGAGTGCCGCACCGTCAGAGGGTCAGTACTGAGGGAGCGCCGCACTGTCAGAGGGTCTGTACTGAGGGAGCACCGTACTGTCAGAGGGTCAGTACTGAGGGAGTGCTGCACTGTCAGTGGGTCAGTACTGAGGGAGTGCCGCACTGTCAGAGGGTCAGTACTGAGGGAGCGCCGCACCGTCAGAGGGTCAGTACTGAGGGAGTGCTGCACTGTCAGAGGGTCAGTACTGAGGGAGTGCCGCACTGTCAGAGGGTCAGTACTGAGGGAGTGCTGCACTGTCAGAGGGTCAGTACTGAGGGAGTGCTGCACTGTCAGAGGGTCAGTACTGAGGGAGCGCAGCACTGTCAGAGGGTCAGTACTGAGGGAGTGCCGCACTGACAGAGGGTCAGTACTGAGGGAGTGCCGCACTGTCGGAGGGTCAGTACTGAGGGAGTGCCGCACTGTCAGAGGGTCAGTACTGAGGGAGTGCCGCACTGTCGGAGGGTCAGTACTGAGGGAGTGCCGCACTGTCGGAGGGTCAGTACTGAGGGAGTGCCGGACTGTCAGAGGGTCTGTACTGAGGGAGTGTCGCACTGTCAGAGGGTCAGTACTGAGGGAGTGCCGCACTGTCGGAGGGTCAGTACTGAGGGAGTGCCGCATTATCAGGGGGTCAGTACTGAGGGAGTGCCGCACTGTCAGAGGGTCAGTACTGACGGAGTGCCGCACTGTCAGGGGGTCAGTACTGAGGGAGTGCCGCACTGTCAGAGGGTCAGTACTGACGGAGTGCAGCACTGTCAGAGGGTCAGTACTGAGGGAGTGCCGCACTGTCAGAGGGTCAGTACTGAGGGAGCGCCGCACTGCCAGAGGGTCAGTACTGAGGGAGTGCCGCACTGTCAGAGGGTCAGTGCTCAGGGAGCGCTGCACTGCCAGAGGGTCAGTGCTGAAGGAGCGCCGCACTTTCTGAGGGTCAGTACTGAGGGAGTGCCGCACTGTCAGAGGGTCAGTGCTGAGGGAGCGCCGCACTGCCAGAGGGTCAGTACTGAGGGATTGCCGCACTGTCAGAGGGTCAGTGCTGAGGGAGTGCCGCACTGTCAGAGGGTCAGTACTGAGGGAGCGCCGCACTGTCAGAGGGTCAGTACTGAGGGAGTGCTGCACTTTCAGAGGGTCAGTGCTGAGGGAGTGCCGCACTGTCAGAGGGTCAGTACTGAGGGAGCGCCGCACTGTCAGAGGGTCAGTACTGAGGGAGTGCTGCACTTTCAGAGGGTCAGTGCTGAGGGAGTGCTGCACTGTCAGAGGGTCAGTACTGAGGGAGCGCCGCACTGCCAGAGGGTCAGTATTGAGGGAGTGCCGCACTGTCAGAGCGTCAGTGCTGAGGGAGTGCTGCACTGTCAGAGGGTCAGTACTGAGGGAGTGCCGCACTGTCAGAGGGTCAGTACTGAGGGAGTGCTGCACTGTCAGAGAGTCAGTGCTGAGGGAGCGCCGCACTGCCAGAGGGTCAGTATTGAGGGAGTGCCGCACTGTCAGAGGGTCAGTACTGAGTGAGCGCCGCACTGTCAGAGGGTCAGTGCTGAGGGAGTGCTAAACTGTCAGAGGGTCAGTGCTGAGGGAGTGCCGCACAGCCAGAGGGTCAGTATTGAGGGAGTGCCGCACTGTCAGAGGGTCAGTACTGAGGGAGTGCTGCACTGTAAGAGGGTCAGTGCTGAAGGAGCGCCGCACTTTCTGAGGGTCAGTACTGAGGGAGTGCCGCACTGTCAGAGGGTCAGTACTGAGGGAGCGCCGCACTGCCAGAGGGTCAGTACTGAGGGAGTGCCGCACTGTCAGAGGGTCAGTGCTGAGGGAGCGCCGCACTGCCAGAGGGTCAGTACTGAGGGAGTGCCGCACTGTCAGAGGGTCAGTGCTGAGGGAGTGCCGCACTGTCAGAGGGTCAGTACTGAGGGAGCGCCGCACTGTCAGAGGGTCAGTACTGAGGGAGTGCTGCACTTTCAGAGGGTCAGTGCTGAGGGAGTGTAGCACTGTCAGAGGGTCAGTACTGAGGGAGTGCCGCACTGTCAGAGGGTCAGTACTGAGGGAGTGCCGCACTGTCAGAGGGTCAGTACTGAGGGAGCGCCGCACTGTCAGAGGGTCAGTGCTGAGGGAGTGCCGCACTGTCAGAGGGTCAGTACTGAGTGAGTGCCGCACTGTCAGAGGGTCAGTACTGAGGGAGTGCTGCACTTTCAGAGGGTCAGTGCTGAGGGAGTGCTGCACTGTCAGAGGGTCAGTACTGAGGGAGCGCCGCACTGTCAGAGGGTCAGTGCTGAGGGGGTGCTGAACTGTCAGAGGGTCAGTACTGAGGGAGCGCCGCACTGTCAGAGGGTCAGTACTGAGGGAGCGCCGCACTGTCAGAGGGTCAGTACTGAGGGAGTGCCGCACTATCAGAGGGACAGTGCTGAGGGAGCGCCGCACTTTCAGAGGGTCAGTACTGAGGGAGTGCCGCACTGTCAGAGGGTCAGTACTGAGGGAGCGCCGCGCTGTCAGAGGGTCAGTACTGAGGGAGTGCCGCACTGTCAGAGGGTCAGTACTGAGGGAGCGCCGCACTGTCTGAGGGTCAGTACTGAGGGAGCGCCCCACTGTCAGAGGGTCAGTACTGAGGGAGCGCCGCACTGTCTGAGGGTCAGTACTGAGGGAGTGCCGCACTGTCAGAGGGTCAGTGCTCAGGGAGCGCCGCACTGTCAGAGGGTCAGTACTGAGGGAGCGCCGCACTGTCAGAGGGTCAGTACTGAGGGAGCGCCGCACTGTCAGAGGGTCAGTACTGAGGGAGTGCCGCATTGTCAGAGGGTCAGTACTGAGGGAGCGCTGCACTGTCAGAGGGTCAGTACTGAGGGAGCGCCGCACTGTCAGAGGGTCAGTACTGAGGGAGTGCCGCACTGTCAGAGGGTCAGTCCTGAGGGAGTGCCGCACTGTCAGGGTGTCAGTACTGAGGGAGTGCTGCACTGTCAGAGGGTCTGTGCTGAGGGAGCGCCGCACTGTCAGAGGGTCAGTACTGAGGGAGCGCCGCACTGTCAGAGGGTCAGTACTGAGGGAGTGCCGCACTGTCAGAGGGTCAGTCCTGAGGGAGTGCCGCACTGTCAGGGTGTCAGTGCTGAGGGAGTGCTGCACTGTCAGAGGGTATGTGCTGAGGGAGTGCCGCACTGTCAGAGGGTCAGTACTGAGGGAGCGCCGCACTGTCATAGGGTCAGTACTGAGGGAGTGCCGCACTGTCAGTGGGTCAGTACTGAGGGAGTGCCGCACTGTCAGAGAGTCAGTACTGAGGGAGCGCCGCACTGTCAGAGGGTCAGTACTGAGGGAGTGCCGCACTGTCAGAGGGTCAGTACTGAGGGAGTGCCGCGCTGTCAGAGGGTCAGTACTGAGGGAGCGACTCGCTGTCAGAGGGTCAGTACTGAGGGAGTGCTGCACTGTCAGAGGGTCAGTACTGAGGGAGTGCTGCACTGTCAGAGGGTCAGTACTGAGGGAGTGCCGCACCGTCAGAGGGTCAGTACTGAGGGAGCGCCGCACTGTCAGAGGGTCTGTACTGAGGGAGCACCGCACTGTCAGAGGGTCTGTACTGAGGGAGTGCTGCACTGTCAGTGGGTCAGTACTGAGGGAGTGCTGCACTGTCAGTGGGTCAGTACTGAGGGAGTGCCGCACCGTCAGAGGGTCAGTACTGAGGGAGCGCCGCACTGTCAGAGGGTCTGTACTGAGGGAGCACCGCACTGTCAGAGGGTCAGTACTGAGGGAGTGCTGCACTGTCAGTGGGTCAGTACTGAGGGAGTGCCGCACTGTCAGAGGGTCAGTACTGAGGGAGCGCCGCACCGTCAGAGGGTCAGTACTGAGGGAGTGCTGCACTGTCAGAGGGTCAGTACTGAGGGAGTGCCGCACTGTCAGAGGGTCAGTACTGAGGGAGTGCTGCACTGTCAGAGGGTCAGTACTGAGGGAGTGCTGCACTGTTAGAGGGTCAGTACTGAGGGAGCGCAGCACTGTCAGAGGGTCAGTACTGAGGGAGTGCCGCACTGACAGAGGGTCAGTACTGAGGGAGTGCCGCACTGTCGGAGGGTCAGTACTGAGGGAGTGCCGCACTGTCAGAGGGTCAGTACTGAGGGAGTGCCGCACTGTCGGAGGGTCAGTACTGAGGGAGTGCCGCACTGTCGGAGGGTCAGTACTGAGGGAGTGCCGCACTGTCAGAGGGTCTGTACTGAGGGAGTGTCGCACTGTCAGAGGGTCAGTACTGAGGGAGTGCCGCACTGTCGGAGGGTCAGTACTGAGGGAGTGCCGCATTATCAGGGGGTCAGTACTGAGGGAGTGCCGCACTGTCAGAGGGTCAGTACTGACGGAGTGCCGCACTGTCAGGGGGTCAGTACTGAGGGAGTGCCGCACTGTCAGAGGGTCAGTACTGACGGAGTGCAGCACTGTCAGAGGGTCAGTACTGAGGGAGTGCCGCACTGTCAGAGGGTCAGTACTGAGGGAGCGCCGCACTGCCAGAGGGTCAGTACTGAGGGAGTGCCGCACTGTCAGAGGGTCAGTGCTCAGGGAGCGCCGCACTGCCAGAGGGTCAGTACTGAGGGAGTGCCGCACTGTCGGAGGGTCAGTACTGAGGGAGTGCCGCATTGTCAGGGGGTCAGTACTGAGGGAGTGTCGCACTGTCAGAGGGTCAGTACTGAGGGAGTGCCGCACTGTCAGGGGGTCAGTACTGAGGGAGTGCCGCACTGCCAGAGGGTCAGTACTGAGGGAGTGCCGCACTGTCGGAGGGTCAGTACTGAGGGAGTGCCGCACTGTCAGAGGGTCAGTACTGAGGGAGTGCCGCACTGTCAGAGGGTCAGTACTGAGGGAGTGCCGCACTGTCAGAGGGTCAGTACTGAGGGAGTGCCGCACTGTCAGAGGGTCAGTACTGAGGGAGTGCCGCACTGTCAGAGGGTCAGTACTGAGGGAGTGCTGCACTGTCAGAGGGTCAGTACTGAGGGAGTGCCGCACTGTCAGAGGGTCAGTACTGAGGGAGTGCCGCACTGTCAGAGGGTCAGTACTGAGGGAGTGCCGCACTGTCAGAGGGTCAGTACTGAGGGAGTGCCGCACTGTCAGAGGGTCAGTACTGAGGGAGTGCCGCACTGTCAGAGGGTCAGTACTGAGGGAGTGCCGCACTGTCAGAGGGTCAGTACTGAGGGAGTGCCGCACTGTCAGAGGGTCAGGACTGAGGCAGCGCTGCACTGTCAGAGGGTTAATACTGAGGGAGTGCCGCACTTTCAGATGGTCAGTACTGAGGGAGCGCCGCACTGTCAGAGGGTCAGTACTGAGGGAGCGCGGCACTGTCAGAGGGTCAGTACTGAGGGAGCGCCGCACTGTCAGAGCGTCAGTGCTGAGGGAGCGCCGCACTGTCAGAGGGTCAGTCCTGAGGGAGTGCCGCACTGTCAGAGGGTCAGTACTGAGGGAGTGCCGCACTGTCAGAGGGTCAGTACTGAGGGAGCGCCGCACTGTCAGAGGGTCAGTACTGAGGGAGCGCCGCACTGTCAGAGGGTCAGTACTGAGGGAGTGCCGCACTGTCAGAGCGTCAGTGCTGAGGGAGTGCTGCACTGTCAGAGGGTCAGTACTGTGGGAGTGCCGCACTGTCAGAGGGTCAGTATTGAGGGAGTGCCGCACTGTCAGAGCGTCAGTGCTGAGGGAGTGCTGCACTGTCAGAGGGTCAGTACTGAGGGAGTGCCGCACTGTCAGAGGGTCAGTACTGAGGGAGTGCTGCACTGTCAGAGAGTCAGTGCTGAGGGAGCGCCGCACTGCCAGAGGGTCAGTATTGAGGGAGTGCCGCACTGTCAGAGGGTCAGTACTGAGTGAGCGCCGCACTGTCAGAGGGTCAGTACTGAGGGAGTGCCGCACTGTCAGAGGGTCAGTACTGAGGGAGCGCCGCGCTGTCAGAGGGTCAGTACTGAGGGAGCGCCGCACTGTCTGAGGGTCAGTACTGAGGGAGTGCCGCACTGTCAGAGGGTCAGTGCTCAGGGAGCGCCGCACTGTCAGAGGGTCAGTACTGAGGGAGCGCCGCACTGTCAGAGGGTCAGTACTGAGGGAGCGCCGCACTGTCAGAGGGTCAGTACTGAGGGAGTGCCGCACTATCAGAGGGACAGTGCTGAGGGAGCGCCGCACTTTCAGAGGGTCAGTACTGAGGGAGTGCCGCACTGTCAGAGGGTCAGTACTGAGGGAGCGCCGCGCTGTCAGAGGGTCAGTACTGAGGGAGTGCCGCACTGTCAGAGGGTCAGTACTGAGGGAGCGCCGCACTGTCTGAGGGTCAGTACTGAGGGAGCGCCCCACTGTCAGAGGGTCAGTACTGAGGGAGCGCCGCACTGTCTGAGGGTCAGTACTGAGGGAGTGCCGCACTGTCAGAGGGTCAGTGCTCAGGGAGCGCCGCACTGTCAGAGGGTCAGTACTGAGGGAGCGCCGCACTGTCAGAGGGTCAGTACTGAGGGAGCGCCGCACTGTCAGAGGGTCAGTACTGAGGGAGTGCCGCATTGTCAGAGGGTCAGTACTGAGGGAGCGCTGCACTGTCAGAGGATCAGTACTGAGGGAGCGCCGCACTGTCAGAGGGTCAGTACTGAGGGAGTGCCGCACTGTCAGAGGGTCAGCCCTGAGGGAGTGCCGCACTGTCAGGGTGTCAGTACTGAGGGAGTGCTGCACTGTCAGAGGGTCTGTGCTGAGGGAGCGCCGCACTGTCAGAGGGTCAGTACTGAGGGAGCGCCGCACTGTCAGAGGGTCAGTACTGAGGGAGTGCCGCACTGTCAGAGGGTCAGTCCTGAGGGAGTGCCGCACTGTCAGGGTGTCAGTACTGAGGGAGTGCTGCACTGTCAGAGGGTATGTGCTGAGGGAGTGCCGCACTGTCAGAGGGTCAGTACTGAGGGAGCGCCGCACTGTCATAGGGTCAGTACTGAGGGAGTGCCGCACTGTCAGTGGGTCAGTACTGAGGGAGTGCCGCACTGTCAGAGAGTCAGTACTGAGGGAGCGCCGCACTGTCAGAGGGTCAGTACTGAGGGAGTGCCGCACTGTCAGAGAGTCAGTACTCAGGGAGTGCCGCACTGTCAGAGGGTCAGTACTGAGGGAGCGACTCGCTGTCAGAGGGTCAGTACTGAGTGAGCGCCGCACTGTCAGAGGGTCAGTGCTGAGGGAGTGCTAAACTGTCAGAGGGTCAGTGCTGAGGGAGTGCCGCACAGCCAGAGGGTCAGTATTGAGGGAGTGCCGCACTGTCAGAGGGTCAGTACTGAGGGAGTGCTGCACTGTAAGAGGGTCAGTGCTGAAGGAGCGCCGCACTTTCTGAGGGTCAGTACTGAGGGAGTGCCGCACTGTCAGAGGGTCAGTACTGAGGGAGCGCCGCACTGCCAGAGGGTCAGTACTGAGGGAGTGCCGCACTGTCAGAGGGTCAGTGCTGAGGGAGCGCCGCACTGCCAGAGGGTCAGTACTGAGGGAGTGCCGCACTGTCAGAGGGTCAGTGCTGAGGGAGTGCCGCACTGTCAGAGGGTCAGTACTGAGGGAGCGCCGCACTGTCAGAGGGTCAGTACTGAGGGAGTGCTGCACTTTCAGAGGGTCAGTGCTGAGGGAGTGTAGCACTGTCAGAGGGTCAGTACTGAGGGAGTGCCGCACTGTCAGAGGGTCAGTACTGAGGGAGTGCCGCACTGTCAGAGGGTCAGTACTGAGGGAGCGCCGCACTGTCAGAGGGTCAGTACTGAGGGAGTGCTGCACTTTCAGAGGGTCAGTGCTGAGGGAGTGCTGCACTGTCAGAGGGTCAGTACTGAGGGAGCGCCGCACTGTCAGAGGGTCAGTGCTGAGGGGGTGCTGAACTGTCAGAGGGTCAGTACTGAGGGAGCGCCGCACTGTCAGAGGGTCAGTACTGAGGGAGCGCCGCACTGTCAGAGGGTCAGTACTGAGGGAGTGCCGCACTATCAGAGGGACAGTGCTGAGGGAGCGCCGCACTTTCAGAGGGTCAGTACTGAGGGAGTGCCGCACTGTCAGAGGGTCAGTACTGAGGGAGCGCCGCGCTGTCAGAGGGTCAGTACTGAGGGAGTGCCGCACTGTCAGAGGGTCAGTACTGAGGGAGCGCCGCACTGTCTGAGGGTCAGTACTGAGGGAGCGCCCCACTGTCAGAGGGTCAGTACTGAGGGAGCGCCGCACTGTCTGAGGGTCAGTACTGAGGGAGTGCCGCACTGTCAGAGGGTCAGTGCTCAGGGAGCGCCGCACTGTCAGAGGGTCAGTACTGAGGGAGCGCCGCACTGTCAGAGGGTCAGTACTGAGGGAGCGCCGCACTGTCAGAGGGTCAGTACTGAGGGAGTGCCGCATTGTCAGAGGGTCAGTACTGAGGGAGCGCTGCACTGTCAGAGGGTCAGTACTGAGGGAGCGCCGCACTGTCAGAGGGTCAGTACTGAGGGAGTGCCGCACTGTCAGAACGTCAGTCCTGAGGGAGTGCCGCACTGTCAGGGTGTCAGTACTGAGGGAGTGCTGCACTGTCAGAGGGTCTGTGCTGAGGGAGCGCCGCACTGTCAGAGGGTCAGTACTGAGGGAGCGCCGCACTGTCAGAGGGTCAGTACTGAGGGAGTGCCGCACTGTCAGAGGGTCAGTCCTGAGGGAGTGCCGCACTGTCAGGGTGTCAGTGCTGAGGGAGTGCTGCACTGTCAGAGGGTATGTGCTGAGGGAGTGCCGCACTGTCAGAGGGTCAGTACTGAGGGAGCGCCGCACTGTCATAGGGTCAGTACTGAGGGAGTGCCGCACTGTCAGTGGGTCAGTACTGAGGGAGTGCCGCACTGTCAGAGAGTCAGTACTGAGGGAGCGCCGCACTGTCAGAGGGTCAGTACTGAGGGAGTGCCGCACTGTCAGAGGGTCAGTACTGAGGGAGTGCCGCGCTGTCAGAGGGTCAGTACTGAGGGAGCGACTCGCTGTCAGAGGGTCAGTACTGAGGGAGTGCTGCACTGTCAGAGGGTCAGTACTGAGGGAGTGCTGCACTGTCAGAGGGTCAGTACTGAGGGAGTGCCGCACCGTCAGAGGGTCAGTACTGAGGGAGCGCCGCACTGTCAGAGGGTCTGTACTGAGGGAGCACCGCACTGTCAGAGGGTCTGTACTGAGGGAGTGCTGCACTGTCAGTGGGTCAGTACTGAGGGAGTGCTGCACTGTCAGTGGGTCAGTACTGAGGGAGTGCCGCACCGTCAGAGGGTCAGTACTGAGGGAGCGCCGCACTGTCAGAGGGTCTGTACTGAGGGAGCACCGCACTGTCAGAGGGTCAGTACTGAGGGAGTGCTGCACTGTCAGTGGGTCAGTACTGAGGGAGTGCCGCACTGTCAGAGGGTCAGTACTGAGGGAGCGCCGCACCGTCAGAGGGTCAGTACTGAGGGAGTGCTGCACTGTCAGAGGGTCAGTACTGAGGGAGTGCCGCACTGTCAGAGGGTCAGTACTGAGGGAGTGCTGCACTGTCAGAGGGTCAGTACTGAGGGAGTGCTGCACTGTTAGAGGGTCAGTACTGAGGGAGCGCAGCACTGTCAGAGGGTCAGTACTGAGGGAGTGCCGCACTGACAGAGGGTCAGTACTGAGGGAGTGCCGCACTGTCGGAGGGTCAGTACTGAGGGAGTGCCGCACTGTCAGAGGGTCAGTACTGAGGGAGTGCCGCACTGTCGGAGGGTCAGTACTGAGGGAGTGCCGCACTGTCGGAGGGTCAGTACTGAGGGAGTGCCGCACTGTCAGAGGGTCTGTACTGAGGGAGTGTCGCACTGTCAGAGGGTCAGTACTGAGGGAGTGCCGCACTGTCGGAGGGTCAGTACTGAGGGAGTGCCGCATTATCAGGGGGTCAGTACTGAGGGAGTGCCGCACTGTCAGAGGGTCAGTACTGACGGAGTGCCGCACTGTCAGGGGGTCAGTACTGAGGGAGTGCCGCACTGTCAGAGGGTCAGTACTGACGGAGTGCAGCACTGTCAGAGGGTCAGTACTGAGGGAGTACCGCACTGTCAGAGGGTCAGTACTGAGGGAGCGCCGCACTGCCAGAGGGTCAGTACTGAGGGAGTGCCGCACTGTCAGAGGGTCAGTGCTCAGGGAGCGCCGCACTGCCAGAGGGTCAGTACTGAGGGAGTGCCGCACTGTCGGAGGGTCAGTACTGAGGGAGTGCCGCATTGTCAGGGGGTCAGTACTGAGGGAGTGTCGCACTGTCAGAGGGTCAGTACTGAGGGAGTGCCGCACTGTCAGGGGGTCAGTACTGAGGGAGTGCCGCACTGCCAGAGGGTCAGTACTGAGGGAGTGCCGCACTGTCGGAGGGTCAGTACTGAGGGAGTGCCGCACTGTCAGAGGGTCAGTACTGAGGGAGTGCCGCACTGTCAGAGGGTCAGTACTGAGGGAGTGCCGCACTGTCAGAGGGTCAGTACTGAGGGAGTGCCGCACTGTCAGAGGGTCAGTACTGAGGGAGTGCCGCACTGTCAGAGGGTCAGTACTGAGGGAGTGCTGCACTGTCAGAGGGTCAGTACTGAGGGAGTGCCGCACTGTCAGAGGGTCAGTACTGAGGGAGTGCCGCACTGTCAGAGGGTCAGTACTGAGGGAGTGCCGCACTGTCAGAGGGTCAGTACTGAGGGAGTGCCGCACTGTCAGAGGGTCAGTACTGAGGGAGTGCCGCACTGTCAGAGGGTCAGTACTGAGGGAGTGCCGCACTGTCAGAGGGTCAGTACTGAGGGAGTGCCGCACTGTCAGAGGGTCAGTACTGAGGCAGCGCCGCACTGTCAGAGGGTTAATACTGAGGGAGTGCCGCACTTTCAGATGGTCAGTACTGAGGGAGCGCCGCACTGTCAGAGGGTCAGTACTGAGGGAGCGCGGCACTGTCAGAGGGTCAGTACTGAGGGAGCGCCGCACTGTCAGAGCGTCAGTGCTGAGGGAGCGCCGCACTGTCAGAGGGTCAGTCCTGAGGGAGTGCCGCACTGTCAGAGGGTCAGTACTGAGGGAGTGCCGCACTGTCAGAGGGTCAGTACTGAGGGAGCGCCGCACTGTCAGAGGGTCAGTACTGAGGGAGCGCCGCACTGTCAGAGGGTCAGTACTGAGGGAGTGCCGCACTGTCAGAGCGTCAGTGCTGAGGGAGTGCTGCACTGTCAGAGGGTCAGTACTGTGGGAGTGCCGCACTGTCAGAGGGTCAGTATTGAGGGAGTGCCGCACTGTCAGAGCGTCAGTGCTGAGGGAGTGCTGCACTGTCAGAGGGTCAGTACTGAGGGAGTGCCGCACTGTCAGAGGGTCAGTACTGAGGGAGTGCTGCACTGTCAGAGAGTCAGTGCTGAGGGAGCGCCGCACTGCCAGAGGGTCAGTATTGAGGGAGTGCCGCACTGTCAGAGGGTCAGTACTGAGTGAGCGCCGCACTGTCAGAGGGTCAGTACTGAGGGAGTGCCGCACTGTCAGAGGGTCAGTACTGAGGGAGTGCCGCGCTGTCAGAGGGTCAGTACTGAGGGAGCGCCGCACTGTCTGAGGGTCAGTACTGAGGGAGTGCCGCACTGTCAGAGGGTCAGTGCTCAGGGAGCGCCTCACTGTCAGAGGGTCAGTACTGAGGGAGCGCCGCACTGTCAGAGGGTCAGTACTGAGGGAGCGCCGCACTGTCAGAGGGTCAGTACTGAGGGAGTGCCGCACTATCAGAGGGACAGTGCTGAGGGAGCGCCGCACTTTCAGAGGGTCAGTACTGAGGGAGTGCCGCACTGTCAGAGGGTCAGTACTGAGGGAGCGCCGCGCTGTCAGAGGGTCAGTACTGAGGGAGTGCCGCACTGTCAGAGGGTCAGTACTGAGGGAGCGCCGCACTGTCTGAGGGTCAGTACTGAGGGAGCGCCCCACTGTCAGAGGGTCAGTACTGAGGGAGCGCCGCACTGTCTGAGGGTCAGTACTGAGGGAGTGCCGCACTGTCAGAGGGTCAGTGCTCAGGGAGCGCCGCACTGTCAGAGGGTCAGTACTGAGGGAGCGCCGCACTGTCAGAGGGTCAGTACTGAGGGAGCGCCGCACTGTCAGAGGGTCAGTACTGAGGGAGTGCCGCATTGTCAGAGGGTCAGTACTGAGGGAGCGCTGCACTGTCAGAGGATCAGTACTGAGGGAGCGCCGCACTGTCAGAGGGTCAGTACTGAGGGAGTGCCGCACTGTCAGAGGGTCAGTCCTGAGGGAGTGCCGCACTGTCAGGGTGTCAGTACTGAGGGAGTGCTGCACTGTCAGAGGGTCTGTGCTGAGGGAGCGCCGCACTGTCAGAGGGTCAGTACTGAGGGAGCGCCGCACTGTCAGAGGGTCAGTACTGAGGGAGTGCCGCACTGTCAGAGGGTCAGTCCTGAGGGAGTGCCGCACTGTCAGGGTGTCAGTACTGAGGGAGTGCTGCACTGTCAGAGGGTATGTGCTGAGGGAGTGCCGCACTGTCAGAGGGTCAGTACTGAGGGAGCGCCGCACTGTCATAGGGTCAGTACTGAGGGAGTGCCGCACTGTCAGTGGGTCAGTACTGAGGGAGTGCCGCACTGTCAGAGAGTCAGTACTGAGGGAGCGCCGCACTGTCAGAGGGTCAGTACTGAGGGAGTGCCGCACTGTCAGAGAGTCAGTACTCAGGGAGTGCCGCACTGTCAGAGGGTCAGTACTGAGGGAGCGACTCGCTGTCAGAGGGTCAGTACTGAGGGAGTGCTGCACTGTCAGAGGGTCAGTACTGAGGGAGTGCTGCACTGTCAGAGGGTCAGTACTGAGGGAGTGCCGCACCGTCAGAGGGTCAGTACTGAGGGAGCGCCGCACTGTCAGAGGGTCTGTACTGAGGGAGCACCGCACTGTCAGAGGGTCTGTACTGAGGGAGTGCTGCACTGTCAGTGGGTCAGTACTGAGGGAGTGCTGCACTGTCAGTGGGTCAGTACTGAGGGAGTGCCGCACTGTCAGAGAGTCAGTACTGAGGGAGTGCCGCACTGTCAGAGGGTCAGTACTGAGGGAGCGACTCGCTGTCAGAGGGTCAGTACTGAGGGAGTGCTGCACTGTCAGAGGGTCAGTACTGAGGGAGTGCTGCACTGTCAGAGGGTCAGTACTGAGGGAGTGCCGCACCGTCAGAGGGTCAGTACTGAGGGAGCGCCGCACTGTCAGAGGGTCTGTACTGAGGGAGCACCGCACTGTCAGAGGGTCTGTACTGAGGGAGTGCTGCACTGTCAGTGGGTCAGTACTGAGGGAGTGCTGCACTGTCAGTGGGTCAGTACTGAGGGAGTGCCGCACCGTCAGAGGGTCAGTACTGAGGGAGCGCCGCACTGTCAGAGGGTCTGTACTGAGGGAGCACCGCACTGTCAGAGGGTCAGTACTGAGGGAGTGCTGCACTGTCAGTGGGTCAGTACTGAGGGAGTGCCGCACTGTCAGAGGGTCAGTACTGAGGGAGCGCCGCACCGTCAGAGGGTCAGTACTGAGGGAGTGCTGCACTGTCAGAGGGTCAGTACTGAGGGAGTGCCGCACTGTCAGAGGGTCAGTACTGAGGGAGTGCTGCACTGTCAGAGGGTCAGTACTGAGGGAGTGCTGCACTGTCAGAGGGTCAGTACTGAGGGAGCGCAGCACTGTCAGAGGGTCAGTACTGAGGGAGTGCCGCACTGACAGAGGGTCAGTACTGAGGGAGTGCCGCACTGTCGGAGGGTCAGTACTGAGGGAGTGCCGCACTGTCAGAGGGTCAGTACTGAGGGAGTGCCGCACTGTCGGAGGGTCAGTACTGAGGGAGTGCCGCACTGTCGGAGGGTCAGTACTGAGGGAGTGCCGCACTGTCAGAGGGTCTGTACTGAGGGAGTGTCGCACTGTCAGAGGGTCAGTACTGAGGGAGTGCCGCACTGTCGGAGGGTCAGTACTGAGGGAGTGCCGCATTATCAGGGGGTCAGTACTGAGGGAGTGCCGCACTGTCAGAGGGTCAGTACTGACGGAGTGCCGCACTGTCAGGGGGTCAGTACTGAGGGAGTGCTGCACTGTCAGAGGGTCAGTACTGACGGAGTGCAGCACTGTCAGAGGGTCAGTACTGAGGGAGTGCCGCACTGTCAGAGGGTCAGTACTGAGGGAGCGCCGCACTGCCAGAGGGTCAGTACTGAGGGAGTGCCGCACTGTCAGAGGGTCAGTGCTCAGGGAGCGCCGCACTGCCAGAGGGTCAGTACTGAGGGAGTGCCGCACTGTCGGAGGGTCAGTACTGAGGGAGTGCCGCATTGTCAGGGGGTCAGTACTGAGGGAGTGTCGCACTGTCAGAGGGTCAGTACTGAGGGAGTGCCGCACTGTCAGGGGGTCAGTACTGAGGGAGTGCCGCACTGCCAGAGGGTCAGTACTGAGGGAGTGCCGCACTGTCGGAGGGTCAGTACTGAGGGAGTGCCGCATTGTCAGGGGGTCAGTACTGAGGGAGTGTCGCACTGTCAGAGGGTCAGTACTGAGGGAGTGCCGCACTGTCAGGGGGTCAGTACTGAGGGAGTGCCGCACTGTCAGAGGGTCAGTACTGACAGAGTGCCGCACTGTCAGAGGGTCAGTACTGAGGGAGTGCTGCACTGTCAGAGGGTCAGTACTGAGGGAGTGCCGCACTGTCAGAGGGTCAGTACTGAGGGAGTGCCGCATTGTCAGGGGGTCAGTACTGAGGGAGCGCCGCACTGTCAGAGGGTCAGTACTGAGGGAGTGCCGCACTGTCAGAGGGTCAGTACTGACGAGTGCCGCACTGTCAGAGGGTCAGTACTGAGGGAGTGCCGCACTGTCAGAGGGTCAGTACTGAGGGAGTGCCGCACTGTCAGAGGGTCAGTACTGAGGGAGTGCTGCACTGTCAGAGGGTCAGTACTGAGGGAGTGCCGCACTGTCAGAGGGTCAGTACTGAGGGAGTGCCGCACTGTCAGAGGGTCAGTTCTGAGGGAGTGCCGCACTGTCAGAGGGTCAGTACTGAGGGAGAGCCGCACTGTCAGAGGGTCAGTACTGAGGCAGCGCCGCACTGTCAGAGCGTCAGTACTGAGGGAGAGCCGCACTGTCAGAGGGTCAGTGCTGAGGGAGTGCCGCACTGTCAGAGGGTCAGTACTGAGGGAGTGCTGCACTGTCGGAGGGTCAGTACTGAGGGAGTGCTGCACTGTCGGAGGGTCAGTACTGAGGGAGCGCTGCACTGTCAGAGCGTCAGTACTGAGGGAGCGCTGCACTGTCAGAGGGTCAGTACTGAGGGAGCGCCGCACTGTCAGAGGGTCAGTACTGAGGGAGCGCCGCACTGTCAGAGGGTCAGTACTGAGGGAGTGTTGCACTGTCAGAGGGTCAGTACTGAGGGAGTGCCGCACTGTCAGAGGGTCAGTACTGAGGGAGCGCCGCACTGTCAGAGGGTCAGTGCTGAGGGAGTGCCGCACTGTCAGAGGGTCAGTACTGAGGGAGTGCCGCACTGTCAGAGGGTCAGTACTGAGGGAGTGCCGCACTGTCAGAGGGTCAGTACTGAGGGAGTGCGGCACTGTCAGAGGGTCAGTACTGAGGGAGTGCTGCACTATCAGAGGGTCAGTACTGAGTGAGTGCCGCCCTGTCAGAGGGTTAATACTGAGGGAGTGCCGCACTTTCAGATGGTCAGTACTGAGGGAGCACCGCACTGTCAGAGGGTCAGTACTGAGGGAGCGCGGCACTGTCAGAGGGTCAGTACTGAGGGAGCGCCGCACTGTCAGAGGGTCAGTGCTGAGGGAGCGCCGCACTGTCAGAGGGTCAGTCCTGAGGGAGTGCCGCACTGTCAGAGGGTCAGTACTGAGGGAGTGCCGCACTGTCAGAGGGTCAGTACTGAGGGAGCGCCGCACTGTCAGAGGGTCAGTACTGAGGGAGCGCCGCACTGTCAGAGGGTCAGTACTGAGGGAGTGCCGCACTGTCAGAGCGTCAGTGCTGAGGGAGTGCTGCACTGTCACAGGGTCAGTACTGTGGGAGTGCCGCACTGTCAGAGGGTCAGTACTGAGGGAGTGCTGCACTGTCAGAGAGTCAGTGCTGAGGGAGCGCCGCACTGCCAGAGGGTCAGTATTGAGGGAGTGCCGCACTGTCAGAGCGTCAGTGCTGAGGGAGTGCTGCACTGTCAGAGGGTCAGTACTGAGGGAGTGCCGCACTGTCAGAGGGTCAGTACTGAGGGAGTGCTGCACTGTCAGAGAGTCAGTGCTGAGGGAGCGCCGCACTGCCAGAGGGTCAGTATTGAGGGAGTGCCGCACTGTCAGAGGGTCAGTACTGAGTGAGCGCCGCACTGTCAGAGGGTCAGTGCTGAGGGAGTGCTAAACTGTCAGAGGGTCAGTGCTGAGGGAGTGCCGCACAGCCAGAGGGTCAGTATTGAGGGAGTGCCGCACTGTCAGAGGGTCAGTACTGAGGGAGTGCTGCACTGTAAGAGGGTCAGTGCTGAGGGAGCGCCGCACTTTCTGAGGGTCAGTACTGAGGAAGTGCCGCACTGTCAGAGGGTCAGTACTGAGGGAGCGCCGCACTGCCAGAGGGTCAGTACTGAGGAAGTGCCGCACTGTCAGAGGGTCAGTACTGAGGGAGCGCCGCACTGCCAGAGGGTCAGTACCGAGGGAGTGCCGCACTGTCAGAGGGTCAGTGCTGAGGGAGTGCCGCACTGTCAGAGGGTCAGTACTGAGGGAGCGCCGCACTGTCAGAGGGTCAGTACTGAGGGAGTGCTGCACTTTCAGAGGGTCAGTGCTGAGGGAGTGCCGCACTGTCAGTGGGTCAGTACTGAGGGAGTGCTGCACTGTCAGTGGGTCAGTACTGAGGGAGTGCCGCACCGTCAGAGGGTCAGTACTGAGGGAGCGCCGCACTGTCAGAGGGTCTGTACTGAGGGAGCACCGCACTGTCAGAGGGTCAGTACTGAGGGAGTGCTGCACTGTCAGTGGGTCAGTACTGAGGGAGTGCCGCACTGTCAGAGGGTCAGTACTGAGGGAGCGCCGCACCGTCAGAGGGTCAGTACTGAGGGAGTGCTGCACTGTCAGAGGGTCAGTACTGAGGGAGTGCCGCACTGTCAGAGGGTCAGTACTGAGGGAGTGCTGCACTGTCAGAGGGTCAGTACTGAGGGAGTGCTGCACTGTTAGAGGGTCAGTACTGAGGGAGCGCAGCACTGTCAGAGGGTCAGTACTGAGGGAGTGCCGCACTGACAGAGGGTCAGTACTGAGGGAGTGCCGCACTGTCGGAGGGTCAGTACTGAGGGAGTGCCGCACTGTCAGAGGGTCAGTACTGAGGGAGTGCCGCACTGTCGGAGGGTCAGTACTGAGGGAGTGCCGCACTGTCGGAGGGTCAGTACTGAGGGAGTGCCGCACTGTCAGAGGGTCTGTACTGAGGGAGTGTCGCACTGTCAGAGGGTCAGTACTGAGGGAGTGCCGCACTGTCGGAGGGTCAGTACTGAGGGAGTGCCGCATTATCAGGGGGTCAGTACTGAGGGAGTGCCGCACTGTCAGAGGGTCAGTACTGACGGAGTGCCGCACTGTCAGGGGGTCAGTACTGAGGGAGTGCCGCACTGTCAGAGGGTCAGTACTGACGGAGTGCAGCACTGTCAGAGGGTCAGTACTGAGGGAGTACCGCACTGTCAGAGGGTCAGTACTGAGGGAGCGCCGCACTGCCAGAGGGTCAGTACTGAGGGAGTGCCGCACTGTCAGAGGGTCAGTGCTCAGGGAGCGCCGCACTGCCAGAGGGTCAGTACTGAGGGAGTGCCGCACTGTCGGAGGGTCAGTACTGAGGGAGTGCCGCATTGTCAGGGGGTCAGTACTGAGGGAGTGTCGCACTGTCAGAGGGTCAGTACTGAGGGAGTGCCGCACTGTCAGGGGGTCAGTACTGAGGGAGTGCCGCACTGCCAGAGGGTCAGTACTGAGGGAGTGCCGCACTGTCGGAGGGTCAGTACTGAGGGAGTGCCGCACTGTCAGAGGGTCAGTACTGAGGGAGTGCCGCACTGTCAGAGGGTCAGTACTGAGGGAGTGCCGCACTGTCAGAGGGTCAGTACTGAGGGAGTGCCGCACTGTCAGAGGGTCAGTACTGAGGGAGTGCCGCACTGTCAGAGGGTCAGTACTGAGGGAGTGCTGCACTGTCAGAGGGTCAGTACTGAGGGAGTGCCGCACTGTCAGAGGGTCAGTACTGAGGGAGTGCCGCACTGTCAGAGGGTCAGTACTGAGGGAGTGCCGCACTGTCAGAGGGTCAGTACTGAGGGAGTGCCGCACTGTCAGAGGGTCAGTACTGAGGGAGTGCCGCACTGTCAGAGGGTCAGTACTGAGGGAGTGCCGCACTGTCAGAGGGTCAGTACTGAGGGAGTGCCGCACTGTCAGAGGGTCAGTACTGAGGCAGCGCCGCACTGTCAGAGGGTTAATACTGAGGGAGTGCCGCACTTTCAGATGGTCAGTACTGAGGGAGCGCCGCACTGTCAGAGGGTCAGTACTGAGGGAGCGCGGCACTGTCAGAGGGTCAGTACTGAGGGAGCGCCGCACTGTCAGAGCGTCAGTGCTGAGGGAGCGCCGCACTGTCAGAGGGTCAGTCCTGAGGGAGTGCCGCACTGTCAGAGGGTCAGTACTGAGGGAGTGCCGCACTGTCAGAGGGTCAGTACTGAGGGAGCGCCGCACTGTCAGAGGGTCAGTACTGAGGGAGCGCCGCACTGTCAGAGGGTCAGTACTGAGGGAGTGCCGCACTGTCAGAGCGTCAGTGCTGAGGGAGTGCTGCACTGTCAGAGGGTCAGTACTGTGGGAGTGCCGCACTGTCAGAGGGTCAGTATTGAGGGAGTGCCGCACTGTCAGAGCGTCAGTGCTGAGGGAGTGCTGCACTGTCAGAGGGTCAGTACTGAGGGAGTGCCGCACTGTCAGAGGGTCAGTACTGAGGGAGTGCTGCACTGTCAGAGAGTCAGTGCTGAGGGAGCGCCGCACTGCCAGAGGGTCAGTATTGAGGGAGTGCCGCACTGTCAGAGGGTCAGTACTGAGTGAGCGCCGCACTGTCAGAGGGTCAGTACTGAGGGAGTGCCGCACTGTCAGAGGGTCAGTACTGAGGGAGTGCCGCGCTGTCAGAGGGTCAGTACTGAGGGAGCGCCGCACTGTCTGAGGGTCAGTACTGAGGGAGTGCCGCACTGTCAGAGGGTCAGTGCTCAGGGAGCGCCTCACTGTCAGAGGGTCAGTACTGAGGGAGCGCCGCACTGTCAGAGGGTCAGTACTGAGGGAGCGCCGCACTGTCAGAGGGTCAGTACTGAGGGAGTGCCGCACTATCAGAGGGACAGTGCTGAGGGAGCGCCGCACTTTCAGAGGGTCAGTACTGAGGGAGTGCCGCACTGTCAGAGGGTCAGTACTGAGGGAGCGCCGCGCTGTCAGAGGGTCAGTACTGAGGGAGTGCCGCACTGTCAGAGGGTCAGTACTGAGGGAGCGCCGCACTGTCTGAGGGTCAGTACTGAGGGAGCGCCCCACTGTCAGAGGGTCAGTACTGAGGGAGCGCCGCACTGTCTGAGGGTCAGTACTGAGGGAGTGCCGCACTGTCAGAGGGTCAGTGCTCAGGGAGCGCCGCACTGTCAGAGGGTCAGTACTGAGGGAGCGCCGCACTGTCAGAGGGTCAGTACTGAGGGAGCGCCGCACTGTCAGAGGGTCAGTACTGAGGGAGTGCCGCATTGTCAGAGGGTCAGTACTGAGGGAGCGCTGCACTGTCAGAGGATCAGTACTGAGGGAGCGCCGCACTGTCAGAGGGTCAGTACTGAGGGAGTGCCGCACTGTCAGAGGGTCAGTCCTGAGGGAGTGCCGCACTGTCAGGGTGTCAGTACTGAGGGAGTGCTGCACTGTCAGAGGGTCTGTGCTGAGGGAGCGCCGCACTGTCAGAGGGTCAGTACTGAGGGAGCGCCGCACTGTCAGAGGGTCAGTACTGAGGGAGTGCCGCACTGTCAGAGGGTCAGTCCTGAGGGAGTGCCGCACTGTCAGGGTGTCAGTACTGAGGGAGTGCTGCACTGTCAGAGGGTATGTGCTGAGGGAGTGCCGCACTGTCAGAGGGTCAGTACTGAGGGAGCGCCGCACTGTCATAGGGTCAGTACTGAGGGAGTGCCGCACTGTCAGTGGGTCAGTACTGAGGGAGTGCCGCACTGTCAGAGAGTCAGTACTGAGGGAGCGCCGCACTGTCAGAGGGTCAGTACTGAGGGAGTGCCGCACTGTCAGAGAGTCAGTACTCAGGGAGTGCCGCACTGTCAGAGGGTCAGTACTGAGGGAGCGACTCGCTGTCAGAGGGTCAGTACTGAGGGAGTGCTGCACTGTCAGAGGGTCAGTACTGAGGGAGTGCTGCACTGTCAGAGGGTCAGTACTGAGGGAGTGCCGCACCGTCAGAGGGTCAGTACTGAGGGAGCGCCGCACTGTCAGAGGGTCTGTACTGAGGGAGCACCGCACTGTCAGAGGGTCTGTACTGAGGGAGTGCTGCACTGTCAGTGGGTCAGTACTGAGGGAGTGCTGCACTGTCAGTGGGTCAGTACTGAGGGAGTGCCGCACTGTCAGAGAGTCAGTACTGAGGGAGTGCCGCACTGTCAGAGGGTCAGTACTGAGGGAGCGACTCGCTGTCAGAGGGTCAGTACTGAGGGAGTGCTGCACTGTCAGAGGGTCAGTACTGAGGGAGTGCTGCACTGTCAGAGGGTCAGTACTGAGGGAGTGCCGCACCGTCAGAGGGTCAGTACTGAGGGAGCGCCGCACTGTCAGAGGGTCTGTACTGAGGGAGCACCGCACTGTCAGAGGGTCTGTACTGAGGGAGTGCTGCACTGTCAGTGGGTCAGTACTGAGGGAGTGCTGCACTGTCAGTGGGTCAGTACTGAGGGAGTGCCGCACCGTCAGAGGGTCAGTACTGAGGGAGCGCCGCACTGTCAGAGGGTCTGTACTGAGGGAGCACCGCACTGTCAGAGGGTCAGTACTGAGGGAGTGCTGCACTGTCAGTGGGTCAGTACTGAGGGAGTGCCGCACTGTCAGAGGGTCAGTACTGAGGGAGCGCCGCACCGTCAGAGGGTCAGTACTGAGGGAGTGCTGCACTGTCAGAGGGTCAGTACTGAGGGAGTGCCGCACTGTCAGAGGGTCAGTACTGAGGGAGTGCTGCACTGTCAGAGGGTCAGTACTGAGGGAGTGCTGCACTGTCAGAGGGTCAGTACTGAGGGAGCGCAGCACTGTCAGAGGGTCAGTACTGAGGGAGTGCCGCACTGACAGAGGGTCAGTACTGAGGGAGTGCCGCACTGTCGGAGGGTCAGTACTGAGGGAGTGCCGCACTGTCAGAGGGTCAGTACTGAGGGAGTGCCGCACTGTCGGAGGGTCAGTACTGAGGGAGTGCCGCACTGTCGGAGGGTCAGTACTGAGGGAGTGCCGCACTGTCAGAGGGTCTGTACTGAGGGAGTGTCGCACTGTCAGAGGGTCAGTACTGAGGGAGTGCCGCACTGTCGGAGGGTCAGTACTGAGGGAGTGCCGCATTATCAGGGGGTCAGTACTGAGGGAGTGCCGCACTGTCAGAGGGTCAGTACTGACGGAGTGCCGCACTGTCAGGGGGTCAGTACTGAGGGAGTGCTGCACTGTCAGAGGGTCAGTACTGACGGAGTGCAGCACTGTCAGAGGGTCAGTACTGAGGGAGTGCCGCACTGTCAGAGGGTCAGTACTGAGGGAGCGCCGCACTGCCAGAGGGTCAGTACTGAGGGAGTGCCGCACTGTCAGAGGGTCAGTGCTCAGGGAGCGCCGCACTGCCAGAGGGTCAGTACTGAGGGAGTGCCGCACTGTCGGAGGGTCAGTACTGAGGGAGTGCCGCATTGTCAGGGGGTCAGTACTGAGGGAGTGTCGCACTGTCAGAGGGTCAGTACTGAGGGAGTGCCGCACTGTCAGGGGGTCAGTACTGAGGGAGTGCCGCACTGCCAGAGGGTCAGTACTGAGGGAGTGCCGCACTGTCGGAGGGTCAGTACTGAGGGAGTGCCGCATTGTCAGGGGGTCAGTACTGAGGGAGTGTCGCACTGTCAGAGGGTCAGTACTGAGGGAGTGCCGCACTGTCAGGGGGTCAGTACTGAGGGAGTGCCGCACTGTCAGAGGGTCAGTACTGACAGAGTGCCGCACTGTCAGAGGGTCAGTACTGAGGGAGTGCTGCACTGTCAGAGGGTCAGTACTGAGGGAGTGCCGCACTGTCAGAGGGTCAGTACTGAGGGAGTGCCGCATTGTCAGGGGGTCAGTACTGAGGGAGCGCCGCACTGTCAGAGGGTCAGTACTGAGGGAGTGCCGCACTGTCAGAGGGTCAGTACTGAGGGAGTGCCGCACTGTCAGAGGGTCAGTACTGAGGGAGTGCCGCACTGTCAGAGGGTCAGTACTGAGGGAGTGCCGCACTGTCAGAGGGTCAGTACTGAGGGAGTGCTGCACTGTCAGAGGGTCAGTACTGAGGGAGTGCCGCACTGTCAGAGGGTCAGTACTGAGGGAGTGCCGCACTGTCAGAGGGTCAGTTCTGAGGGAGTGCCGCACTGTCAGAGGGTCAGTACTGAGGGAGAGCCGCACTGTCAGAGGGTCAGTACTGAGGCAGCGCCGCACTGTCAGAGCGTCAGTACTGAGGGAGAGCCGCACTGTCAGAGGGTCAGTGCTGAGGGAGTGCCGCACTGTCAGAGGGTCAGTACTGAGGGAGTGCTGCACTGTCGGAGGGTCAGTACTGAGGGAGTGCTGCACTGTCGGAGGGTCAGTACTGAGGGAGCGCTGCACTGTCAGAGCGTCAGTACTGAGGGAGCGCTGCACTGTCAGAGGGTCAGTACTGAGGGAGCGCCGCACTGTCAGAGGGTCAGTACTGAGGGAGCGCCGCACTGTCAGAGGGTCAGTACTGAGGGAGTGTTGCACTGTCAGAGGGTCAGTACTGAGGGAGTGCCGCACTGTCAGAGGGTCAGTACTGAGGGAGCGCCGCACTGTCAGAGGGTCAGTGCTGAGGGAGTGCCGCACTGTCAGAGGGTCAGTACTGAGGGAGTGCCGCACTGTCAGAGGGTCAGTACTGAGGGAGTGCCGCACTGTCAGAGGGTCAGTACTGAGGGAGTGCGGCACTGTCAGAGGGTCAGTACTGAGGGAGTGCTGCACTGTCAGAGGGTCAGTACTGAGTGAGTGCCGCCCTGTCAGAGGGTTAATACTGAGGGAGTGCCGCACTTTCAGATGGTCAGTACTGAGGGAGCACCGCACTGTCAGAGGGTCAGTACTGAGGGAGCGCGGCACTGTCAGAGGGTCAGTACTGAGGGAGCGCCGCACTGTCAGAGGGTCAGTGCTGAGGGAGCGCCGCACTGTCAGAGGGTCAGTCCTGAGGGAGTGCCGCACTGTCAGAGGGTCAGTACTGAGGGAGTGCCGCACTGTCAGAGGGTCAGTACTGAGGGAGCGCCGCACTGTCAGAGGGTCAGTACTGAGGGAGCGCCGCACTGTCAGAGGGTCAGTACTGAGGGAGTGCCGCACTGTCAGAGCGTCAGTGCTGAGGGAGTGCTGCACTGTCAGAGGGTCAGTACTGTGGGAGTGCCGCACTGTCAGAGGGTCAGTACTGAGGGAGTGCTGCACTGTCAGAGAGTCAGTGCTGAGGGAGCGCCGCACTGCCAGAGGGTCAGTATTGAGGGAGTGCCGCACTGTCAGAGCGTCAGTGCTGAGGGAGTGCTGCACTGTCAGAGGGTCAGTACTGAGGGAGTGCCGCACTGTCAGAGGGTCAGTACTGAGGGAGTGCTGCACTGTCAGAGAGTCAGTGCTGAGGGAGCGCCGCACTGCCAGAGGGTCAGTATTGAGGGAGTGCCGCACTGTCAGAGGGTCAGTACTGAGTGAGCGCCGCACTGTCAGAGGGTCAGTGCTGAGGGAGTGCTAAACTGTCAGAGGGTCAGTGCTGAGGGAGTGCCGCACAGCCAGAGGGTCAGTATTGAGGGAGTGCCGCACTGTCAGAGGGTCAGTACTGAGGGAGTGCTGCACTGTAAGAGGGTCAGTGCTGAGGGAGCGCCGCACTTTCTGAGGGTCAGTACTGAGGAAGTGCCGCACTGTCAGAGGGTCAGTACTGAGGGAGCGCCGCACTGCCAGAGGGTCAGTACTGAGGAAGTGCCGCACTGTCAGAGGGTCAGTACTGAGGGAGCGCCGCACTGCCAGAGGGTCAGTACCGAGGGAGTGCCGCACTGTCAGAGGGTCAGTGCTGAGGGAGTGCCGCACTGTCAGAGGGTCAGTACTGAGGGAGCGCCGCACTGTCAGAGGGTCAGTACTGAGGGAGTGCTGCACTTTCAGAGGGTCAGTGCTGAGGGAGTGCCGCACTGTCAGAGGGTCAGTACTGAGGGAGGGCCGCACTGTCAGAGGGTCAGTACTGAGGGAGTGCTGCACTTTCAGAGGGTCAGTGCTGAGGGAGTGCTGCACTGTCAGAGGGTCAGTACTGAGGGAGCGCCGCACTGTCAGAGGGTCAGTGCTGAGGGGGTGCTGAACTGTCAGAGGGTCAGTGCTGAGGGAGCGCCGCACAGCCAGAGGGTCAGTACTGAGGGAGCGCCGCACTGTCAGAGGGTCAGTACTGAGGGAGTGCCGCACTGTCAGAGGGTCAGTGCTGAGAGAGCGCCGCACTGTCAGAGGGTCAGTACTGAGGGAGTGCCGCACTGTCAGAGGGTCAGTACTGAGGGAGCGCCGCACTGTCAGAGGGTCAGTACTGAGGGAGCGCCGCACTGTCAGAGGGTCAGTACTGAGGGAGTGCCGCACTGTCAGAGGGACAGTGCTGAGGGAGCGCCGCACTTTCAGAGGGTCAGTACTGAGGGAGTGCCGCACTGTCAGACGGTCAGTACTGAGGGAGCGCCGCACTGCCAGAGGGTCAGTACTGAGGGAGTGCCGCACTGTCAGAGGGTCAGTGCTCAGGGAGCGCCGCACTGCCAGAGGGTCAGTACTGAGGGAGTGCCGCACTGTCGGAGGGTCAGTACTGAGGGAGTGCCGCATTGTCAGGGGGTCAGTACTGAGGGAGTGTCGCACTGTCAGAGGGTCAGTACTGAGGGAGTGCCGCACTGTCAGGGGGTCAGTACTGAGGGAGTGCCGCACTGCCAGAGGGTCAGTACTGAGGGAGTGTCGCACTGTCAGAGGGTCAGTACTGAGGGAGTGCCGCACTGTCAGGGGGTCAGTACTGAGGGAGTGCCGCACTGTCAGAGGGTCAGTACTGACAGAGTGCCGCACTGTCAGAGGGTCAGTACTGAGGGAGTGCCGCACTGTCAGAGGGTCAGTACTGAGGGAGTGCCGCACTGTCAGAGGGTCAGTACTGAGGGAGTGCCGCACTGTCAGAGGGTCAGTACTGAGGGAGTGCCGCACTGTCAGAGGGTCAGTACTGAGGGAGTGCTGCACTGTCAGAGGGTCAGTACTGAGTGAGTTCCGCACTGTCAGAGGGTCAGTACTGAGGGAGTGCCGCACTGTCAGAGGGTCAGTACTGAGGGAGTGCCGCACTGTCAGAGGGTCAGTACTGAGGGAGTGCCGCACTGTCAGAGGGTCAGTACTGAGGGAGTGCCGCACTGTCAGAGGGTCAGTACTGAGGCAGCGCCGCACTGTCAGAGCGTCAGTACTGAGGGAGCGCCGCACTGTCAGAGGGTCAGTACTGAGGGAGCACCGCACTGTCAGAGGGTCAGTACTGAGGGAGTGCGGCACTGTCAGAGGGTCAGTACTGAGGCAGCGCCGCACTGTCAGAGGGTTAATACTGAGGGAGTGCCGCACTTTCAGATGGTCAGTACTGAGGGAGCACCGCACTGTCAGAGGGTCAGTACTGAGGGAGCGCGGCACTGTCAGAGGGTCAGTACTGAGGGAGCGCCGCACTGTCAGAGGGTCAGTGCTGAGGGAGCGCCGCACTGTCAGAGGGTCAGTCCTGAGGGAGTGCCGCACTGTCAGAGGGTCAGTACTGAGGGAGTGCCGCACTGTCAGAGGGTCAGTACTGAGGGAGCGCCGCACTGTCAGAGGGTCAGTACTGAGGGAGCGCCGCACTGTCAGAGGGTCAGTACTGAGGGAGTGCCGCACTGCCAGAGCGTCAGTGCTGAGGGAGTGCTGCACTGTCAGAGGGTCAGTACTGTGGGAGTGCCGCACTGTCAGAGGGTCAGTACTGAGGGAGTGCTGCACTGTCAGAGAGTCAGTGCTGAGGGAGCGCCGCACTGCCAGAGGGTCAGTATTGAGGGAGTGCCGCACTGTCAGAGCCTCAGTGCTGAGGGAGTGCTGCACTGTCAGAGGGTCAGTACTGAGGGAGTGCCGCACTGTCAGAGGGTCAGTACTGAGGGAGTGCTGCACTGTCAGAGACTCAGTGCTGAGGGAGCGCCGCACTGTCAGAGGGTCAGTATTGAGGGAGTGCCGCACTGTCAGAGGGTCAGTACTGAGTGAGCGCCGCACTGTCAGAGGGTCAGTGCTGAGGGAGTGCTAAACTGTCAGAGGGTCAGTGCTGAGGGAGTGCCGCACAGCCAGAGGGTCAGTATTGAGGGAGTGCCGCACTGTCAGAGGGTCAGTACTGAGGGAGTGCTGCACTGTAAGAGGGTCAGTGCTGAGGGAGCGCCGCACTTTCTGAGGGTCAGTACTGAGGACGTGCCGCACTGTCAGAGGGTCAGTACTGAGGGAGCGCCGCACTGCCAGAGGGTCAGTACTGAGGGTGTGCCGCACTGTCAGAGGGTCAGTGCTGAGGGAGCGCCGCACTGCCAGAGGGTCAGTACTGAGGGAGTGCCGCACTGTCAGAGGGTCAGTGCTGAGGGAGTGCCGCACTGTCAGAGGGTCAGTACTGAGGGAGCGCCGCACTGTCAGAGGGTCAGTACTGAGGGAGTGCTGCACTTTCAGAGGGTCAGTGCTGAGGGAGTGCCGCACTGTCAGAGGGTCAGTACTGAGGGAGCGCCGCACTGTCAGAGGGTCAGTACTGAGGGAGTGCTGCACTTTCAGAGGGTCAGTGCTTAGGGAGTGCTGCACTGTCAGAGGGTCAGTACTGAGGGAGCGCCGCACTGTCAGAGGGTCAGTGCTGAGGGGGTGCTGAACTGTCAGAGGGTCAGTGCTGAGGGAGCGCCGCACAGCCAGAGGGTCAGTATTGAGGGAGTGCTTCACTGTCAGAGGGTCAGTGCTGAGGGAGCGCCGCACTGTCAGAGGATCAGTACTGAGGGAGCGCCGCACTGTCAGAGGGTCAGTACTGAGGGAGTGCCGCACTGTCAGAGGGTCAGTGCTGAGAGAGCGCCGCACTGTCAGAGGGTCAGTACTGAGGGAGTGCCGCACTGTCAGAGGGTCAGTGCTGAGAGAGCGCCGCACTGTCAGAGGGTCAGTACTGAGGGAGTGCCGCACTGTCAGAGGGACAGTGCTGAGGGAGCGCCGCGCTGTCAGAGGGTCAGTACGGAGGGAGTGCTGCACTGTCAGAGGGTCAGTACTGAGAGAGTGCCGCACTTTCAGAGGGTCAGTACTGAGGGAGCGCCGCGCTGTCAGAGGGTCAGTACTGAGGGAGCGCCGCACTGTCTGAGGGTCAGTACTGAGGGAGTGCCGCACTGTCAGAGGGTCAGTGCTCAGGGAGCGCCGCACTGTCAGAGGGTCAGTACTGAGGGAGCGCCGCACTGTCAGAGGGTCAGTACTGAGGGAGCGCCGCACTGTCAGAGGGTCAGTACTGAGGGAGTGCGCACTGTCAGAGGGACAGTGCTGAGGGAGCGCCGCACTTTCAGAGGGTCAGTACTGAGGGAGTGCCGCACTGTCAGAGGGTCAGTACTGAGGGAGCGCCGCGCTGTCAGAGGGTCAGTACTGAGGGAGTGCCGCACTGTCAGAGGGTCAGTACTGAGGGAGCGCCGCACTGTCTGAGGGTCAGTACTGAGGGAGCGCCCCACTGTCAGAGGGTCAGTACTGAGGGAGCGCCGCACTGTCTGAGGGTCAGTACTGAGGGAGTGCCGCACTGTCAGAGGGTCAGTGCTCAGGGAGCGCCGCACTGTCAGAGGGTCAGTACTGAGGGAGCGCCGCACTGTCAGAGGGTCAGTACTGAGGGAGCGCCGCACTGTCAGAGGGTCAGTACTGAGGGAGTGCCGCATTGTCAGAGGGTCAGTACTGAGGGAGCGCTGCACTGTCAGAGGGTCAGTACTGAGGGAGTGCCGCACTGTCAGAGGGTCAGTCCTGAGGGAGTGCCGCACTGTCAGGGTGTCAGTACTGAGGGAGTGCTGCACTGTCAGAGGGTCTGTGCTGAGGGAGCGCCGCACTGTCAGAGGGTCAGTAATGAGGGAGTGCCGCACTGTCAGAGGGTCAGTCCTGAGGGAGTGCCGCACTGTCAGGGTGTCAGTACTGAGGGAGTGCTGCACTGTCAGAGGGTCTGTGCTGAGGGAGTGCCGCACTGTCAGAGGGTCAGTACTGAGGGAGCGCCGCACTGTCAGTGGGTCAGTACTGAGGGAGTGCCGCACTGTCAGAGGGTCAGTCCTGAGGCAGTGCCGCACTGTCAGGGTGTCAGTACTGAGGGAGTGCTGCACTGTCAGAGGGTCTGTGCTGAGGGAGTGCCGCACTGTCAGAGGGTCAGTACTGAGGGAGTGCCGCACTGTCAGAGGGTCAGTACTGAGGCAGCGCCGCACTGTCAGAGCGTCAGTACTGAGGGAGCGCCGCACTGTCAGAGGGTCAGTACTGAGGGAGCACCGCACTGTCAGAGGGTCAGTACTGAGGGAGTGCGGCACTGTCAGAGGGTCAGTACTGAGGGAGTGCCGCACTGTCAGAGGGTCAGTACTGAGGGAGCTCCGCACTGTCAGAGGGTCAGTACTGAGGGAGTGCCGCACTGTCAGAGCGTCAGTGCTGAGGGAGTGGTGCACTGTCAGAGGGTCAGTACTGTGGGAGTGCCGCACTGTCAGAGGGTCAGTACTGAGGGAGTGCTGCACTGTCAGAGAGTCAGTGCTGAGGGAGCGCCGCACTGCCAGAGGGTCAGTATTGAGGGAGTGCCGCACTGTCAGAGCGTCAGTGCTGAGGGAGTGCTGCACTGTCAGAGGGTCAGTACTGAGGGAGTGCCGCACTGTCAGAGGGTCAGTACTGAGGGAGTGCTGCACTGTCAGAGAGTCAGTGCTGAGGGAGCGCCGCACTGCCAGAGGGTCAGTATTGAGGGAGTGCCGCACTGTCAGAGGGTCAGTGCTGAGGGAGCGCCGCACTGCCAGAGGGTCAGTACTGAGGGAGTGCCGCACTGTCAGAGGGTCAGTGCTGAGGGAGTGCCGCACTGTCAGAGGGTCAGTACTGAGGGAGTGCTGCACTGTAAGAGGGTCAGTGCTGAGGGAGCGCCGCACTTTCTGAGGGTCAGTACTGAGGAAGTGCCGCACTGTCAGAGGGTCAGTACTGAGGGAGCGCCGCACTGCCAGAGGGTCAGTACTGAGGGAGTGCCGCACTGTCAGAGGGTCAGTGCTGAGGGAGCGCCGCACTGCCAGAGGGTCAGTACTGAGGGAGTGCCGCACTGTCAGAGGGTCAGTGCTGAGGGAGTGCCGCACTGTCAGAGGGTCAGTGCTGAGGGAGTGCCGCACTGT
>NW_027307968.1:221054-236634 GCF_047496885.1 Scyliorhinus torazame
CCCCACCCGATCCCTGACCCCACCCCGATTCCTGATCCCTGACCCCCGCCCCGATCCCTGACCGATCCCAGACCCCACCCAGATCCCAGACCCCACCCCGATCCCAGACCCCACCCCTGGCCCCACCCCGATCCCTGATCCCCTCCCTGATCCCTGACCCCACCCCGATCCCTGACCCCACCCCGATCCATGACCCCACCCCGATTCCTGACCCCACCCCGATTCCTGATCCCTGACCCCACCCCGATTCCTGATCCTGACCCCGCCCCGATCCCTGACCGATCCCAGACCCCACCCAGATCCCAGACCCCACCCCGATCCCAGACCCCACCCCGATCCTGACCCCACCCCGATCCCTGATCCCCTCCCTGATCCCTGACCCCACCCCGATCCCTGACCCCACCCCGATCCCTGACCCCACCCCGATCCTGATCCCCTCCCTGATCCCTGACCCCCTCCCTGATCCCTGACCCCACCCCGATCCCTGACCCCACCCCGATCCCTGACCCCACCCCGATCCCTGACCCCACCCCGATCCCTGACCCCACCCCCGATCCCTGACCCCACCCCGATTCCTGACCCCACCCCGATCCCTGACCCGCACCCGATCCTGACCCGCACCTGACCCCCGCCCTGATCCCTGATCCCACCCCGATCCCTGACCCCACCCCGATCCCTGACCCCACCCCGATCCCTGACCCCACCCCGATCCCTGACCCCACCCCGATCCCTGACCCCACCCCGATCCCTGACCCCACCCCGATCCCTGACCCCACCCCGATCCATGACCCCCCACCCCGATCCATGACCCCCCACCCCGATTCCTGACCCCACCCCGATCCCTGACCCCCACCCCGATCCCTGAACCCGCCCCGATCCCTGACCCCACCCCGATCCCTGACCCCACCCCGATCCCTGACCCCACCCGATCCATGACCCCCCACCCCGATCCCTGACCCCACCCCGATCCCTGACCCCACCCCGATCCCTGACCCCACCCCGATCCCTGACCCCACCCCGATCCCTGACCCCACCCCGATCCCTGACCCCACCCCGATCCCTGACCCCACCCCGATCCCTGACCCCACCCCGATCCCTGACCCCACCCCCGATCCCTGATCCCCGACCTGACCCCACCCCGATCCCTGACCCACCCAGATCCCTGACCCCACCCAGATCCCAGACCCCACCCCGATCCCTGACCCCACCCCGATCCCTGACCCCACCCCGATCCCTGACCCCACCCCGATCCCTGACCCCACCCCGATCCCTGACCCCACCCAGATCCCAGACCCCACCCCGATCCCTGACCCCACCCAGATCCCAGACCCCACCCCGATCCCTGAACCCGCCCCGATCCATGATCCCACCCCGATCCCTGACCCCACCCCGATCCCTGACCCCACCCCGATCCATGACCCCCCACCCCGATCCCTGACCCCCCACCCCGATCCCTGACCCCCACCCCGATCCCTGACCCCACCCCGATCCCTGAACCCGCCCCGATCCCTGACCCCACCCCGATCCCTGACCCCACCCCGATCCATGACCCCCCACCCCGATCCATGACCCCCCACCCCGATCCCTGACCCCCCGACCCTGACACCCGATCCCTGACCCCCCCGATCCCTGATCCCCTCCCTGACCCACCCCGATCCCTGACCCCACCCCCGATCCCTGATCCCAACCCGATCCCTGACCCCACACCGATCCTGACCCCACCCCGATCCCTGACCCCACCCTGATCCCTGACCCCACCCCAATCCCTGACCCCACCCCGATCCCTGACCCCACCCGATCCCTGACCCCACCCCATCCCAGACCCCACCCCGATCCCTGAACCCACCCAGATCCCAGACCCTACCCCGATCCCTGACCCCACCCCGATCCTGGACCCCACCCCGATCCCTGACCCCACCCCGATCCCTGACCCCACCCCGATCCCTGACCCCACCCCGATCCCAGACCCCCACCCCGATCCCAGACCCCACCCCGATCCCTGACCCCACCCCGATCCCTGACCCCACCCCGATCCCTGACCCCACCCCGATCCGTGATCCCCTCCCTGACCCCACCCCGATCCCTGACCCCACCCCGATCCCTGACCCCACCCCGATCCCTGACCCCACCCCGATCCCTGACCCCACCCCGATCCCTGATCCCCTCCCTGACCCCACCCAGATCCCTGACCCCACCCCGATCCCTGACCCCACCCAGATCCCAGACCCCACCCCGATCCCTGACCCCACCCCGATCCCTGAACCCGCCCCGATCCCTGACCCCACCCCGATCCCTGACCCCACCCCGATCCATGACCCCCCCACCCCGATCCCTGACCCCACCCCGATCCCTGACCCCCACCCGATCCCTGACCCCACCCCGATCCCTCAACCCGCCCCGATCCCTGACCCCACCCCGATCCCTGACCCCACCCCGATCGATGACCCCCCACCCCGATCCATGACCCCCCACCCCGATCCCTGACCCCACCCCCGATCCCTGACCCCACCCCGATCCCTGACCCCACCCCGATCCCTGAACCCACCCCGATCCCTGACCCCACCCCGATCCCTGACCCCACCCCGATCCCTGACCCCACCCCGATCCCTGATCCCCTCCCTGACCCCACCCCGATCCTGACCCCACCCCGATCCCTGATCCCAACCCGATCCCTGACCCCACCCCGATCCCTGACCCCACCCCGATCCCTGACCCCACCCCGATCCCTGACCCCACCCCGATCCCTGACCCCACCCCGATCCCTGACCCCACCCCGATCCCAGACCCCACCCCGATCCCTGACCCCACCCAGATCCCAGACCCCACCCCGATCCCTGACCCCACCCCGATCCCTGACCCCACCCCCGATCCCTGACCCCACCCCGATCCCTGACCCCACCCCGATCCCTGATCCCCTCCCTGACTCCACCCCGATCCCTGACCCCACCCCGATCCCTGACCCCACCCCGATCCCTGACCCCACCCCGATCCCTGACCCCACCCCGATCCCTGACCCCACCCCGAACCCTGACCCCACCCCGATCCCTGACCCACCCGATCCCTGACCCCACCCCGATCCAGACCCCACCCCGATCCCTGACCCCACCCCGATCCCTGACCCCACCCCGATCCCTGACCCACCCCGATCCCTGACCCCACCCCGATCCCTGACCCACCCCCGATCCCTGACCCCACCCCGATCCCTGACCCCACCCCGATCCCTGACCCCACCCCGATCCAGACCCCACCCCGATCCCTGACCCCACCCCGATCCCTGACCCCACCCCGATCCCTGACCCCACCCAGATCCCTGACCCCACCCAGATCCCTGACCCCACCCAGATCCCAGACCCCACCCCGATCCCTGACCCCACCCTGATCCCTGACCCCCACCCCGATCCCTGACCCCACCCCGATCACTGATCCCCTCCCTGACCCCACCCCGATCCCTGACCCCACCCCGATCCCTGACCCCACCCCGATCCCTGACCCCACCCCGATCCCTGACCCCACTCCGATCCCTGACCCGCGCCCCGATCCCTGACCCGCGCCCGATCCCTGACCCCACCCCGATCCCTGACCCCACCCCAATCCCTGACCCCACCCCGATCCCTGATCCCACCCCGATCCCTGACCCCACCCGATCCCTGACCCCACCCCGATCCCTGACCCCACCCCGATTCCTGATCCCTGACCCCGCCCCGATCCCTGACCGATCCCAGACCCCACCCCGATCCCAGACCCCACCCCGATCCCTGACCCCACCCCGATCCCTGATCCCCTCCCTGATCCCTGACCCCACCCCGATCCCTGACCCCACCCCGATCCCTGACCCCGATCCCTGACCGATCCCAGACCCCACCCCGATCCCAGACCGCACCCCGATCACAGACCCCACCCCGATCCCTGACCCCACCCCGATCCCTGATCCCCTCCCTGATCCCTGACCCCACCCCGATCCCTGACCCCACCCCGATCCCTGACCCCACCACGATTCCTGACCCCACCCCGATCACTGACCCGCACCCGATCCCTGACCCCCGCCCTGATCCCTGATCCCACCCCGATCCCTGACCCCACCCCGATCCCTGACCCCACCCCGATCCCTGACCCCCACCCCGATCCCTGACCCCACCCCGATCCCTGACCCCACCCCGATCCCTGACCCCACCCCAATTCCTGACCCCAGCCCTGATCCCTGACCCCACCCCGATCCCAGACCCCCACCCTGCAGGCTGACCTCCTGAACTCTGACCCCATTCCCCACTCTTTAAACCCCACCCCCTTCCCTGATCCCTTATCCCTGTCCTTTGCTTCCCCCCATCTGACCCCTGACCCTGCCCGCTAACCATACTCCTTTAACCCATGACCTGACCCCAGTCCCTGACCCCCAGATGCGGACCTACTTCAGGAAACCATTGATCCCTGACCTCTGAACGACACCCCTCCCAACACCCCTGGACATTGACACCCTCCCTCTGCACTCTGACCCCAGCTCCCTCTGCACTCTGACCCCAGCTCCCTCTGCACTCTGACCGCAGCTCCCTCTGCACTCTGACCCCAGCTCCCTCTGCACTGACCCCAGCTCCCTCTGCACTCTGACCCCAGCTCCCTCTGCACTGTGAACCCAGCTCCCTCTGCACTCTGACCCCAGCTCCCTCTGCACTCTGACCCCAGCTCCCTCTGCACTCTGACCCCAGCTCCCTCTGCACTCTGACCCCAGCTCCTTCTGCACTCTGACCCCAGCTCCCTCTGCACTCTAACCCCAGCTCCCTCTGCACTCTGACCCCAGCTCCCTCTGCACTCTGACCGCAGCTCCCTCTGCACTCTGACCCCAGCTCCCTCTGCACTGACCCCAGCTTCCTCTGCACTCTGACCCCAGCTCCCTCTGCACTGTGAACCCAGCTCCCTCTGCACTCTGACCCCAGCTCCCTCTGCACTCTGACCCCAGCTCCCTCTGCACTCTGACCCCAGCTCCCTCTGCACTCTGACCCCAGCTCCTTCTGCACTCTGACCCCAGCTCCCTCTGCACTCTAACCCCAGCTCCCTCTGCACTCTGACCCCAGCTCCCTCTGCACTCTGACCCCAGCTCCCTCTGCACTGACCCCAGCTCCCTCTGCACTCTGACCCCAGCTCCCTCTGCACTCTGACCTCAGCTCCCTCTGCACTCTGACCCCAGCTCCTTCTGCACTCTGACCCCAGCTCCCTCTGCACTCTGCCCCAGCTCCCTCTGCACTCTGACCCCAGCTCCCTCTGCACTCTGACCCCAGCTCCCTCTGCACTCTGAACCCAGCTCCCTCTGCACTCTGACCCCAGCTCCCTCTGCACTCTGACCCCAGCTCCCTCTGCTATCTGACTCCAGCTCCCTCTGCACTCTGACCCCAGCTCCCTCTGCACTCTGACCCCAGCTCCTTCTGCACTCTGACCCCAGCTCCCTCTGCACTCTGACCCCAGCTTTCTCTGCACTCTGACCCCAGCTCCCTCTGCACTCTGACCCCAGCTCCCTCAGCACTCTGACCCCAGCTCCCTCTGCAATCTGACCACAGCTCCCTCTGCACTCTGACCCCAGCTCCCTCTGCACTCTGACCCCAGCTCCCTCTGCAATCTGACCCCAGCTCCCTCTGCACTCTGACCCCAGCGCAATCTGCACTCTGACCCCAGCTCCTTCTGCACTCTGACCCCAGCTCCCTCTGCACTCTGACCCCAGCTCCCTCTGCACTCTGACCCAGCTCCCTCTGCACTCTGACCCCAGCTACCTCTGCACTCTGACCCAGCTCCCTCTGCAATCTGACCCAGCTCCCTCTGCACTCTGACCCCAGCTCCCTCTGCACTCTGTCCCCAGCTCCCTCTGCACACTGACCCCAGCTCCCTCTGCACTCTGACCCCAGCTCCCTCTGCACTCTGACCCCAGCTCCCTCTGCACTCTGACCCCAGCTCCCTCTGCACTCTGACCCCAGCTCCCTCTGCACTCTGACCCCAGCTCCCTCTGCACTCTGACCCCAGCTCCCTCTGCACTCTGACCCAGCTCCCTCTGCACTCTGACCCCAGCTCCCTCTGCACTCTGACCCCAGCTCCCTCTGCACTCTGACCCCAGCTCCCTCTGCACTCTGACCCAGCTCCCTCTGCACTCTGACCCCAGCTCCCTCTGCACTCTGACCCCAGCGCAATCTGCACTCTGACCCCAGCGCAATCTGCACTCTGACCCCAGCTCCCTCTGCACTCTGACCCCAGCTCCCTCTGCACTCTGACCCAGCTCCCTCTGCACTCTGACCCCAGCTCCCTCTGCACACTGACCCCAGCTCCCTCTGCACTCTGACCCAGCTCCCTCTGCACTCTGACCCCCAGCTCCCTCTGCACGCTGACCCCAGCTCCCTCTGCACTCTGACCCCAGCTCCCTCTGCACTCTGACCCCAGCTCCCTCTGCACTCTGACCCCAGCTCCCTCTGCACTCTGACCCCAGCTCCTTCTGCACACTGACGCCAGCTCCCTCTGCACTCTGACCGCAGCTCCCTCTGCACTCTGACCCCAGCTCCCTCTGCACTCTGACCCCAGCTCCCTCTGCACTCTGACCCCAGCTCCCTCTGCTATCTGACTCCAGCTCCCTCTGCACTCTGACCCAGCTCCCTCTGCACTCTGACCCCAGCTCCTTCTGCACTCTGACCCAGCTCCCTCTGCACTCTGACCCCAGCTTTCTCTGCACTCTGACCCCAGCTCCCTCTGCACTCTGACCCCAGCTCCCTCAGCACTCTGACCCCAGCTCCCTCTGCAATCTGACCACAGCTCCCTCTGCACTCTGACCCCAGCTCCCTCTGCACTCTGACCCCAGCTCCCTCTGCAATCTGACCCCAGCTCCCTCTGCACTCTGACCCCAGCGCAATCTGCACTCTGACCCCAGCTCCTTCTGCACTCTGACCCCAGCTCCCTCTGCACTCTGACCCCAGCTCCCTCTGCACTCTGACCCCAGCTCCCTCTGCACTCTGACCCCAGCTACCTCTGCACTCTGACCCAGCTCCCTCTGCAATCTGACCCCAGCTCCCTCTGCACTCTGACCCCAGCTCCCTCTGCACTCTGTCCCCAGCTCCCTCTGCACACTGACCCCAGCTCCCTCTGCACTCTGACCCCAGCTCCCTCTGCACTCTGACCCCAGCTCCCTCTGCACTCTGACCCCAGCTCCCTCTGCACTCTGACCCCAGCTCCCTCTGCACTCTGACCCCAGCTCCCTCTGCACTCTGACCCCAGCTCCCTCTGCACTCTGACCCCAGCTCCCTCTGCACTCTGACCCCAGCTCCCTCTGCACTCTGACCCCAGCTCCCTCTGCACTCTGACCCCAGCTCCCTCTGCACTCTGACCCCAGCTCCCTCTGCACTCTGACCCCAGCTCCCTCTGCACTCTGACCCCAGCGCAATCTGCACTCTGACCCCAGCGCAATCTGCACTCTGACCCCAGCTCCCTCTGCACTCTGACCCCAGCTCCCTCTGCACTCTGACCCCAGCTCCCTCTGCACTCTGACCCCAGCTCCCTCTGCACACTGACCCCAGCTCCCTCTGCACTCTGACCCCAGCTCCCTCTGCACTCTGACCCCAGCTCCCTCTGCACGCTGACCCCAGCTCCCTCTGCACTCTGACCCCAGCTCCCTCTGCACTCTGACCCCAGCTCCCTCTGCACTCTGACCCCAGCTCCCTCTGCACTCTGACCCCAGCTCCTTCTGCACACTGACGCCAGCTCCCTCTGCACTCTGACCGCAGCTCCCTCTGCACTCTGACGCCAGCTCCCTCTGCACTCTGACCCCAGCTCCCTCTGCACTCTGACCCCAGCTCCCTCTGCACTCTGACCCCAGCTCCCTCTGCACTCTGACCCCAGCTCCTTCTGCACTCTGACCTCAGCTCCCTCTGCACTCTGACCACAGCTCCCTCTGCACTCTGACCCCAGCTCCCTCTGCACTCTGACCCCAGCTCCCTCTGCAATCTGACCCCAGCTCCCTCTGCACTCTGACCCCAGCTCCTTCTGCACTCTGACCCCAGCTCCCTCTGCAATCTGACCCCAGCTCCCTCTGCAATCTGACCCCAGCTCCCTCTGCAATCTGACCCCAGCTCCCTCTGCACTCTGACCCCAGCTCCCTCTGCACTCTGACGCCAGCTCCCTCTGCACTCTGACCCCAGCTCCCTCTGCACTCTGACCCCAGCTCCCTCTGCACTCTGACCCCAGCTCCCTCTGCACTCTGACCCCAGCTCCCTCTGCACTCTGACCCCAGCTCCCTCTGCACTCTGACCCCAGCTCCGTCTGCAATCTGACCCCAGCTCCCTCTGCACTCTGACCCCAGCTCCCTCTGCAATCTGACCCCAGCTCCCTCTGCACTCTAACCCCAGCTCCCTCTGCACTCTGACCCCAGCTCCCTCTGCACTCTGACCCCAGCTCCCTCTGCACTGACCCCAGCTCCCTCTGCACTCTGACCCCAGCTCCCTCTGCACTCTGACCTCAGCTCCCTCTGCACTCTGACCCCAGCTCCTTCTGCACTCTGACCCCAGCTCCCTCTGCACTCTGACCCCAGCTCCCTCTGCACTCTGACCCCAGCTCCCTCTGCACTCTGACCCCAGCTCCCTCTGCACTCTGACCCCAGCTCCCTCTGCACTCTGACCCCAGCTCCCTCTGCACTCTGACCCCAGCTCCCTCTGCTATCTGACTCCAGCTCCCTCTGCACTCTGACCCCAGCTCCCTCTGCACTCTGACCCCAGCTCCTTCTGCACTCTGACCCCAGCTCCCTCTGCACTCTGACCCCAGCTTTCTCTGCACTCTGACCCCAGCTCCCTCTGCACTCTGACCCCAGCTCCCTCAGCACTCTGACCCCAGCTCCCTCTGCAATCTGACCACAGCTCCCTCTGCACTCTGACCCCAGCTCCCTCTGCACTCTGACCCCAGCTCCCTCTGCAATCTGACCCCAGCTCCCTCTGCACTCTGACCCCAGCGCAATCTGCACTCTGACCCCAGCTCCTTCTGCACTCTGACCCCAGCTCCCTCTGCACTCTGACCCCAGCTCCCTCTGCACTCTGACCCCAGCTCCCTCTGCACTCTGACCCCAGCTACCTCTGCACTCTGACCCAGCTCCCTCTGCAATCTGACCCCAGCTCCCTCTGCACTCTGACCCCAGCTCCCTCTGCACTCTGTCCCCAGCTCCCTCTGCACACTGACCCCAGCTCCCTCTGCACTCTGACCCCAGCTCCCTCTGCACTCTGACCCCAGCTCCCTCTGCACTCTGACCCCAGCTCCCTCTGCACTCTGACCCCAGCTCCCTCTGCACTCTGACCCCAGCTCCCTCTGCACTCTGACCCCAGCTCCCTCTGCACTCTGACCCCAGCTCCCTCTGCACTCTGACCCCAGCTCCCTCTGCACTCTGACCCCAGCTCCCTCTGCACTCTGACCCCAGCTCCCTCTGCACTCTGACCCCAGCTCCCTCTGCACTCTGACCCCAGCGCAATCTGCACTCTGACCCCAGCGCAATCTGCACTCTGACCCCAGCTCCCTCTGCACTCTGACCCCAGCTCCCTCTGCACTCTGACCCCAGCTCCCTCTGCACTCTGACCCCAGCTCCCTCTGCACACTGACCCCAGCTCCCTCTGCACTCTGACCCCAGCTCCCTCTGCACTCTGACCCCAGCTCCCTCTGCACGCTGACCCCAGCTCCCTCTGCACTCTGACCCCAGCTCCCTCTGCACTCTGACCCCAGCTCCCTCTGCACTCTGACCCCAGCTCCCTCTGCACTCTGACCCCAGCTCCTTCTGCACACTGACGCCAGCTCCCTCTGCACTCTGACCGCAGCTCCCTCTGCACTCTGACGCCAGCTCCCTCTGCACTCTGACCCCAGCTCCCTCTGCACTCTGACCCCAGCTCCCTCTGCACTCTGACCCCAGCTCCCTCTGCACTCTGACCCCAGCTCCTTCTGCACTCTGACCTCAGCTCCCTCTGCACTCTGACCACAGCTCCCTCTGCACTCTGACCCCAGCTCCCTCTGCACTCTGACCCCAGCTCCCTCTGCAATCTGACCCCAGCTCCCTCTGCACTCTGACCCCAGCTCCTTCTGCACTCTGACCCCAGCTCCCTCTGCAATCTGACCCCAGCTCCCTCTGCAATCTGACCCCAGCTCCCTCTGCAATCTGACCCCAGCTCCCTCTGCACTCTGACCCCAGCTCCCTCTGCACTCTGACGCCAGCTCCCTCTGCACTCTGACCCCAGCTCCCTCTGCACTCTGACCCCAGCTCCCTCTGCACTCTGACCCCAGCTCCCTCTGCACTCTGACCCCAGCTCCCTCTGCACTCTGACCCCAGCTCCCTCTGCACTCTGACCCCAGCTCCGTCTGCAATCTGACCCCAGCTCCCTCTGCACTCTGACCCCAGCTCCCTCTGCAATCTGACCCCAGCTCCCTCTGCACTCTGACCCCAGCTCCTTCTGCACTCTGACCTCAGCTCCCTCTGCACTCTGACCACAGCTCCCTCTGCACTCTGACCCCAGCTCCCTCTGCACTCTGACCCCAGCTCCCTCTGCACTCTGACCCCAGCTCCCTCTGCACTCTGACCCCAGCTGCCTCTGCAATCTGACCCCAGCTCCCTCTGCACTCTGACCCCAGCTCCCTCTGCACTCTGACCCCAGCTCCTTCTGCACTCTGACCCCAGCACCCTCTGCACTCTGACCCCAGCTCCCTCTGCACTCTGACCCCAGCTCCCTCTGCACTCTGACCCCAGCTCCCTCTGCAATCTGACCCCAGCTCCCTCTGCAATCTGACCCCAGCTCCCTCTGCAATCTGACCCCAGCTCCCTCTGCAATCTGACCCCAGCTCCCTCTGCACTCTGACCCCAGTGCAATCTGCACTCTGACCCCAGCTCCCTCTGCACTCTGACCCCAGCTGCCTCTGCACTCTGACCCCAGCTCCCTGTGCACTCTGACCCCAGCTCCCTCTGCACACTGACCCCAGCTCCCTCTGCACACTGACCCCAGCTCCCTCTGCACACTGACCCCAGCTCCCTCTGCACTCTGACCCCAGCTCCCTCTGCACTCTGACCCCAGCTCCCTCTGCACTCTGACCCCAGCTCCCTCTGCACTCTGACCCCAGCTCCGTCTGCAATCTGACCCCAGCTCCCTCTGCACTCTGACCCCAGCTCCCTCTGCAATCTGACCCCAGCTCCCTCTGCACTCTGACCCCAGCTCCCTCTGCACTCTGACCCCAGCTCCCTCTGCACTCTGACCCCAGCTCCCTCTGCACTCTGACCCCAGCTCCCTCTGCACTCTGACCCCAGCTCGCTCTGCACTCTGACCCCAGCTCGCTCTGCACTCTGACCCCAGCTCCCTCTGCAATCTGACCCCAGCTCCCTCTGCACTCTGACCCCAGCTCCCTCTGCACTCTGACCCCAGCTCCCTCTGCACTCTGACCCCAGCTCCCTCTGCACTCTGACCCCAGCTCCCTCTGCACTCTGACCCCAGCTCCCTCTGCACTCTGACCGCAGCTCCCTCTGCAGTCTGACGCCAGCTCCCTCTGCACTCTGACCCCAGCTCCCTCTGCACTCTGACCCCAGCTCCCTCTGCACTCTGACCCCAGCTCCCTCTGCACTCTGACCCCAGCTCCCTCTGCACTCTGACCCCAGCTCCCTCTGCACTCTGACCCCAGCTCCCTCTGCACTCTGACCCCAGCTGCCTTGGCACTCTGACCCCAGCTCGCTCTGCACTCTGACCCCAGCTCCCTCTGCACTCTGACCCCAGCTCCCTCTGCACTCTGACCCCAGCTCCCTCTGCACTCTGACCCCAGCTCCCTCTGCACACTGACCCCAGCTCCCTCTGCACACTGACCCCAGCTCCCTCTGCACTCTGACCCCAGCTCTCTGTGCACTCTGACCCAGCTCCCTCTGCACTCTGACGCCAGCTCCCTCTGCACTCTGACCCCAGCTCCCTATGCACTCTGACCACAGCTCCCTCTGCACTCTGACCCCAGCTCCCTCTGCACTCTGACCCCAGCTCCCACTGCACTCTGACCCCAGCTGCCTCTACAATCTGACCCCAGCTGCCTCTGCACTCTGACCCCAGCTCCTTCTGCACTCTGACCCCAGCTTCCTCTGCACTCTGACCCCAGCTCCCTCTGCACTCTGACCCCAGCTCCCTCTGCACTCTGACCCCAGCTCTGTCTGCAATCTGACCCCAGCTCCCTCTGCACTCTGACCCCAGCTCCCTCTGCAATCTGACCCCAGCTCCCTCTGCACTCTGACCCCAGCGCAATCTGCACTCTGACCCCAGCTCCCTCTGCACTGTGACCCCAGCTCCCTCTGCACTCTGACCCCAGCTCCCTCTGCACTCTGACCCCAGCTCGCTCTGCACTCTGACCCCAGCTCCCTCTGCAATCTGACCCCAGCTCCCTCTGCACTCTGACCCCAGCTCCCTCTGCACTCTGACCCCAGCTCCCTCTGCACTCTGACCACAGCTCCCTCTGCACTCTGACACCAGCTCCCTCTGCACTCTGACCCCAGCTCCCTCTGCAGTCTGACAGCAGCTCCCTCTGCACTCTGACGCCAGCTCCCTCTGCACTCTGACCCCAGCTCCCTCTGCACTCTGACCCCAGCTCCCTCTGCACTCTGACCCCAGCTCCCTCTGCACTCTGACCCCAGCTCCCTCTGCACTCTGACCCCAGCTCCCTCTGCACTCTGACCCCAGCTCCCTCTGCACTCTGACCGCAGCTCCCTCTGCACTCTGACCCCAGCTCCCTCTGCACTCTGACCCCAGCTCCCTCTGCACTCTGACCCCAGCTCTGTCTGCAATCTGACCCCTGCTCCCTCTGCACTCTGACCCCAGCTCCCTCTGCACTCTGACCCCAGCTCCCTCTGCACTCTGACCCCAGTGCAATCTGCACTCTGACCCCAGCTCCCTCTGCACTCTGACCCCAGCTCCCTCTGCACTCTGACCCCAGCTCCCTCTGCACTCTGACCCCAGCTCGCTCTGCACTCTGACCCCAGCTCCCTCTGCAATCTGACCCCAGCTCCCTCTGCACTCTGACCCCAGCTCCCTCTGCACTCTGACCCCTGCTCCCTCTGCACTCTGACCCCAGCTCCCTCTGCACTCTGACCCCAGCTCCCTCTGCACTCTGACCCCAGCTCCCTCTGCACTCTGACCGCAGCTCCCTCTGCACTCTGACCCCAGCTCCCTCTGCACACTGACCCCAGCTCCCTCTGCACTCTGACCCCAGCTCTCTGTGCACTCTGACCCCAGCTCCCTCTGCACACTGACGCCAGCTCCCTCTGCACTCTGACCCCAGCTCCCTCTGCACTCTGACCCCAGCTCCCTCTGCACTCTGACCCCAGCTCCCTCTGCACTCTGACCCCAGCTCCCACTGCACTCTGACCCCAGCTCCCACTGCACTCTGACCCCAGCTGCCTCTGCAATCTGACCCCAGCTCCCTCTGCACTCTGACCCCAGCTCCCTCTGCACTCTGACCCCAGCTCCCTCTGCACTCTGACCCCAGCTCCCTCTGCACTCTGACCCCAGCTCCCTCTGCAATCTGACCCCAGCTCCCTCTGCACTCTGACCCCAGCTCCCTCTGCAATCTGACCCCAGCTCCCTCTGCACTCTGACCCCAGCGCAATCTGCACTCTGACCCCAGCTCCCTCTGCACTCTGACCCCAGCTCCCTCTGCACTCTGACCCCAGCTCCCACTGCACTCTGACCCCAGCTCCCTCTGCACTCTGACCCCAGCTCTGTCTGCAATCTGACCCCAGCTCCCTCTGCACTCTGACCCCAGCTCCCTCTGCAATCTGACCCCAGCTCCCTCTGCACTCTGACCCCAGCTCCCTCTGCACTCTGACCCCAGCTCCCTCTGCACTCTGACCCCAGCTCCCTCTGCACTCTGACCCCAGCTCCCTCTGCACTCTGACCCCAGCTCTGTCTGCAATCTGACCCCAGCTCCCTCTGCACTCTGACCCCAGCTCCCTCTGCAATCTGACCCCAGCTCCCTCTGCACTCTGACCCCAGCGCAATCTGCACTCTGACCCCAGCTCCCTCTGCACACTGACCCCAGCTCCCTCTGCACTCTGACCCTAGCTCCCTCTGCACTCTGACCCCAGCTCGCTCTGCACTCTGACCCCAGCTCCCTCTGCAATCTGACCCCAGCTCCCTCTGCACTCTGACCCCAGCTCCCTCTGCACTCTGACCCCAGCTCCCTCTGCACTCTGACCCCAGCTCCCTCTGCACTCTGACACCAGCTCCCTCTGCACTCTGACCCCAGCTCCCTCTGCACTCTGACCGCAGCTCCCTCTGCACTCTGACGCCAGCTCCCTCTGCACTCTGACTCCAGCTCCCTCTGCACTCTGACCCCAGCTCCCTCTGCACTCTGACCCCAGCTCCCTCTGCACTCTGACCCCAGCTCCCTCTGCACTCTGACCCCAGCTCCCTCTGCACTCTGACCCCAGCTCCCTCTGCACTCTGACCGCAGCTCCCTCTGCACTCTGACGCCAGCTCCCCCTGCACTCTGACCCCAGCTCCCTCTGCACTCTGACCCCAGCTCCCTCTGCACTCTGACCCCAGCTCCCTCTGCACTCTGACCCCAGCTGCCTCTGCACTCTGACACCAGCTGCCTCTGCAATCTGACCCCAGCTCCCTCTGCACTCTGACCCCAGCTCCCTCTGCACTCTGACCCCAGCTCCTTCTGCACTCTGACCCCAGCTCCTTCTGCACTCTGACCCCAGCACCCTCTGCACTCTGACCCCAGCTCCCTCTGCACTCTGACCCCAGCTCCCTCTGCACTCTGACCCCAGCTCCCTCTGCACTCTGACCCCAGCTCCCTCTGCAATCTGACCCCAGCTCCCTCTGCAATCTGACCCCAGCTCCCTCTGCAATCTGACCCCAGCTCCCTCTGCAATCTGACCCCAGCTCCCTCTGCACTCTGACCCCAGTGCAATCTGCACTCTGACCCCAGCGCAATCTGCACTCTGACCCCAGCTCCCTCTGCACTCTGACCCCAGCTCCCTCTGCACTCTGACCCCAGCTCCCTCTGCACTCTGACCCCAGCTCCCTCTGCACACTGACCCCAGCTCCCTCTGCACTCTGACCCCAGCTCCCTCTGCACTCTGACCCCAGCTCCCTCTGCACTCTGACCCCAGCTCCCTCTGCACTCTGACCCCAGCTCCCTCTGCACTCTGACCCCAGCTCTCTGTGCACTCTGACCCCAGCTCCCTCTGCACTCGGACGCCAGCTCCCTCTGCACTCTGACCCCAGCTCCCTCTGCACTCTGACCCCAGCTCCCTCTGCACTCTGACCCCAGCTCCCACTGCACTCTGACCCCAGCTCCCACTGCACTCTGACCCCAGCTGCCTCTGCAATCTGACCCCAGCTCCCTCTGCACTCTGACCCCAGCTCCCTCTGCACTCTGACCCCAGCTCCTTCTGCACTCTGACCCCAGCTCCCTCTGCACTCTGACCCCAGCTCCCTCTGCACTCTGACCCCTGCTCCCTCTGCACTCTGACCCCAGCTCCCTCTGCACTCTGACCCCAGCTCTGTCTGCAATCTGACCCCAGCTCCCTCTGCACTCTGACCCCAGCTCCCTCTGCACTCTGACC
>NW_027307968.1:236734-239234 GCF_047496885.1 Scyliorhinus torazame
AGTGGGGAATGGGGTCAGAGTTCAGGAGGTCAGCCTGCAGGGTGGGGGTCTGGGATCGGGGTGGGGTCAGGGATCAGGGCTGGGGTCAGGAATTGGGGTGGGGTCAGGGATCGGGGTGGGGTCAGGGATCGGGGTGGGGTCAGGGATCGGGGTGGGGGTCAGGGATCGGGGTGGGGTCAGGGATCGGGGTGGGGTCAGGGATCGGGGTGGGATCAGGGATCAGGGCGGGGGTCAGGGATCGGGTGCGGGTCAGTGATCGGGGTGGGGTCAGGAATCGTGGTGGGGTCAGGGATCGGGGTGGGGTCAGGGATCGGGGTGGGGTCAGGGATCAGGGAGGGGATCAGGGATCGGGGTGGGGTCAGGGATCGGGGTGGGGTCTGTGATCGGGGTGCGGTCTGGGATCGGGGTGGGGTCTGGGATCGGTCAGGGATCGGGGTCAGGGATCGGGGTGGGGTCAGGGATCGGGGTGGGGTCAGGGATCAGGGAGGGGATCAGGGATCGGGGTGGGGTCAGGGATCGGGGTGGGGTCTGGGATCGGGGTGGGGTCTGGGATCGGTCAGGGATCGGGGCGGGGTCAGGGATCAGGAATCGGGGTGGGGTCAGGGATCGGGGTGGGGTCAGGGATCGGGTGGGGTCAGGGATCGGGGTGGGATCAGGGATCGGGGTGGGGTCAGGGATTGGGGTGGGGTCAGGGATCGGGGTGGGGTCAGGGATCGGGCGCGGGTCAGGGATCGGGGCGCGGGTCAGGGATCGGAGTGGGGTCAGGGATCGGGGTGGGGTCAGGGATCGGGGTGGGGTCAGGGATCGGGGTGGGGTCAGGGATCGGGGTGGGGTCAGGGAGGGGATCAGTGATCGGGGTGGGGTCAGGGATCGGGGTGGGGTCAGGGATCAGGGTGGGGTCAGGGATCGGGGTGGGGTCTGGGATCTGGGTGGGGTCAGGGATCTGGGTGGGGTCAGGGATCTGGGTGGGGTCAGGGATCGGGGTGGGGTCAGGGATCGGGGTGGGGTCTGGGATCGGGGTGGGGTCAGGGATCGGGGTGGGGTCAGGGATCGGGGTGGGGTCAGGGATCGGGGTGGGGTCAGGGATCGGGGTGGGGTCAGGGATCGGGGTGGGGTCAGGGATCGGGGTGGGGTCAGGGATCGGGGTGGGGTCAGGGATCGGGGTGGGGTCTGGGATCGGGGTGGGGTCAGGGATCGGGGTGGGGTCAGGGATCAGGGTGGGGTCAGGGTTCGGGGTGGGGTCAGGGATCGGGGTGGGGTCAGGGATCGGGGTGGGGTCAGGGATCGGGGTGGGGTCAGGGATCGGGGTGGAGTCAGGGAGGGGATCAGGGATCGGGGTGGGGTCAGGGATCGGGGTGGGGTCAGGGATCGGGATGGGGTCAGGGATCGGGGTGGGGTCTGGGATCTGGGTGGGGTCAGGGATCGGGGTGGGGTCAGGGATCGGGGTGGGGTCAGGGATCGGGGTGGGGTCAGGGATCGGGGTGGGGTCAGGGATCGGGGTGGGGTCAGGGATCGGGGTGGGGTCAGGGATCGGGGTGGGGGGTCATGGATCGGGGTGGGGTCAGGGATCGGGGTGGGGTCAGGGATCGGGGTGGGGTCAGGGATCGGGGCGGGTTCAGGGATCGGGAGGGGTCAGGGATCGGGGTGGGGTCAGGAATCGGGGTGGGGGGTCATGGATCGGGGTGGGGGGTCATGGATCGGGGTGGGGGGTCATGGATCGGGGTGGGGTCAGGGATCGGGGTGGGGTCAGGGATCGGGGTGGGGTCAGGGATCGGGGTGGGGTCAGGGATCGGGGTGGGGTCAGGGATCGGGGTGGGGTCAGGGATCGGGGTGGGGTCAGGGATCGGGGTGGGATCAGGGATCAGGGCGGGGGTCAGGGATCGGGTGCGGGTCAGGGATCGGGTGCGGGTCAGGGATCGGGGTGGGGTCAGGAATCGGGGTGGGGTCAGGGATCGGGGTGGGGTCAGGGATCGGGGTGGGGTCAGGGATCGGGGTGGGGTCAGGGATCGGGGTGGGGTCAGGGATCGGGGTGGGGTCAGGGATCAGGGAGGGGATCAGGGATCGGGGTGGGGTCAGGGATCGGGGTGGGGTCAGGGATCGGGGTGGGGTCAGGGATCAGGGAGGGGATCAGGGATCGGGGTGGGGTCAGGGATCGGGGTGGGGTCTGGGATCGGGGTGGGGTCTGGGATCTGGGTGGGGTCTGGGATCGGTCAGGGATCGGGGCGGGGTCAGGGATCAGGAATCGGGGTGGGGTCAGGGATCGGGGTGGGGTCAGGGATCGGGGTGGGGTCAGGGATCAGGGAGGGGATCAGGGATCGGGGTGGGGCCAGGGATCGGGGTGGGGCCAGGGATCGGGGTGGGGTCTGGGATCGGGGTGGGGTCTGGGATCTGGGTGGGGTCTGGGATCGGTCAGGGATCGGGGCGGGGTCAGGGATCAGGAATCGGGGTGGGGTCAGGGATCGGGGTGGGGTCAGGGATCGGGGTGGGGTCAGGGATCGGG
>NW_027307968.1:246734-290817 GCF_047496885.1 Scyliorhinus torazame
TCTGACAGTGCAGCACTCCCTCAGCACTGACGCTCTGACAGTGCGGCACTCCCTCAGTCCTGACCCTCTGACAGTGCGGCGCTCCCTCAGTACTGACCCTCTGACAGTGCGGCACTCCCTCAGTACTGACCCTCTGACAGTGCCGCACTCCCTCAGTACTGACCCTCTGACAGTGCGGTGCTCCCTCAGTACTGACCCTCTGACAGTGCGGCGCTCCCTCAGTACTGACGCTCTGACAGTGCGGCGCTGCCTCAGTACTGACCCTCTGACAGTGCGGCACTCCCTCAGTACTGACCCTCTGACAGTGCGGCACTCCCTCAGCACAGACCCTCTGACAGTGCAGCACTCCCTCAGTACTGACACCCTGACAGTGCGGCACTCCCTCAGGACTGACCCTCTGACAGTGCGGCACTCCCTCAGTACTGACCCTCTGACAGTGCGGCGCTCCCTCAGTACTGACCCTCTGACAGTGCGGCACTCCCTCAGCACAGACCCTCTGACAGTGCAGCACTCCCTCAGTACTGACACCCTGACAGTGCGGCACTCCCTCAGGACTGACCCTCTGACAGTGCGGCACTCCCTCATTACTGACCCTCTGACAGTGCGGCGCTCCCTCAGCACAGACCCTCTGACAGTGCAGCACTCCCTCAGTACTGACACCCTGACAGTGCGGCACTCCCTCAGGACTGACCCTCTGACAGTGCGGCACTCCCTCAGTACTGACCCTCTGACAGTGCAGCGCTCCCTCAGTACTGACCCTCTGACAATGCGGCACTCCCTCAGTACTGACCCTCTGACAGTGCGGCGCTCCCTCAGTACTGACCCTCTGACAGTGCGGCGCTCCCTCAGTACTGACCCTCTGACAGTGCGGCGCTCCCTGAGCACTGACCCTCTGACAGTGCGGCACTCCCTCAGTACTGACCCTCAGACAGTGCGGCGCTCCCTCAGTACTGACCCTCTGACAGTGGGGCGCTCCCTCAGTACTGACCCTCAGACAGTGCGGCGCTCCCTCAGTACTGACCCTCTGACAGTGCGGCACTCCCTCAGTACTGACCCTCTGACAGCGCGGCGCTCCCTCAGTACTGACCCTCTGACAGTGCGGCACTCCCTCAGTACTGACCCTCTGAAAGTGCGGCGCTCCCTCAGCACTGTCCCTCTGACAGTGCGCACTCCCTCAGTACTGACCCTCTGACAGTGCGGCGCTCCCTCAGTACTGACCCTCTGACAGTGCGGCGCTCCCTCAGTACTGACCCTCTGACAGTGCGGCGCTCCCTGAGCACTGACCCTCTGACAGTGCGGCACTCCCTCAGTACTGACCCTCAGACAGTGCGGCGCTCCCTCAGTACTGACCCTCTGACAGCGCGGCACTCCCTCAATACTGACCCTCTGGCAGTGCGGCGCTCCCTCAGCACTGACTCTCTGACAGTGCAGCACTCCCTCAGTACTGACCCTCTGACAGTGCGGCACTCCCACAGTACTGACCCTCTGACAGTGCAGCACTCCCTCAGCACTGACGCTCTGACAGTGCGGCACTCCCTCAGTCCTGACCCTCTGACAGTGCGGCGCTCCCTCAGTACTGACCCTCTGACAGTGCGGCACTCCCTCAGTACTGACCCTCTGACAGTGCCGCACTCCCTCAGTACTGACCCTCTGACAGTGCGGTGCTCCCTCAGTACTGACCCTCTGACAGTGCGGCGCTCCCTCAGTACTGACGCTCTGACAGTGCGGCGCTGCCTCAGTACTGACCCTCTGACAGTGCGGCACTCCCTCAGTACTGACCCTCTGACAGTGCGGCACTCCCTCAGCACAGACCCTCTGACAGTGCAGCACTCCCTCAGTACTGACACCCTGACAGTGCGGCACTCCCTCAGGACTGACCCTCTGACAGTGCGGCACTCCCTCAGTACTGACCCTCTGACAGTGCGGCGCTCCCTCAGTACTGACCCTCTGACAGTGCGGCACTCCCTCAGCACAGACCCTCTGACAGTGCAGCACTCCCTCAGTACTGACACCCTGACAGTGCGGCACTCCCTCAGGACTGACCCTCTGACAGTGCGGCACTCCCTCATTACTGACCCTCTGACAGTGCGGCGCTCCCTCAGCACAGACCCTCTGACAGTGCAGCACTCCCTCAGTACTGACACCCTGACAGTGCGGCACTCCCTCAGGACTGACCCTCTGACAGTGCGGCACTCCCTCAGTACTGACCCTCTGACAGTGCAGCGCTCCCTCAGTACTGACCCTCTGACAATGCGGCACTCCCTCAGTACTGACCCTCTGACAGTGCGGCGCTCCCTCAGTACTGACCCTCTGACAGTGCGGCGCTCCCTCAGTACTGACCCTCTGACAGTGCGGCGCTCCCTGAGCACTGACCCTCTGACAGTGCGGCACTCCCTCAGTACTGACCCTCAGACAGTGCGGCGCTCCCTCAGTACTGACCCTCTGACAGTGGGGCGCTCCCTCAGTACTGACCCTCAGACAGTGCGGCGCTCCCTCAGTACTGACCCTCTGACAGTGCGGCACTCCCTCAGTACTGACCCTCTGACAGCGCGGCGCTCCCTCAGTACTGACCCTCTGACAGTGCGGCACTCCCTCAGTACTGACCCTCTGAAAGTGCGGCGCTCCCTCAGCACTGTCCCTCTGACAGTGCGCACTCCCTCAGTACTGACCCTCTGACAGTGCGGCGCTCCCTCAGTACTGACCCTCTGACAGTGCGGCGCTCCCTCAGTACTGACCCTCTGACAGTGCGGCGCTCCCTGAGCACTGACCCTCTGACAGTGCGGCACTCCCTCAGTACTGACCCTCAGACAGTGCGGCGCTCCCTCAGTACTGACCCTCTGACAGCGCGGCGCTCCCTCAGTACTGACCCTCTGAAAGTGCGGCACTCTCTCAGTACTGACCCTCTGACAGTGCAGCACTCCCTCCGTACTGACCCTCTGACAGCGCGGCGCTCCCTCAGCACTGTCCCTCTGACAGTGCGGCACTCCCTCAGTACTGACCCTCTGACAGTGCGGCGCTCTCTCAGCACTGACCCTCTGACAGTGCGGCACTCCCTCAGTACTGACCCTCTGACAGTGCGGCGCTCTCTCAGCACTGACCCTCTGACAGTGCGGCACTCCCTCAGTACTGACCCTCTGACAGTGCGGCGCTCCCTCAGTACTGATCCTCTGACTGTGCGGCGCTCCCTCAGCACTGACCCTCTGACAGTGCAGCACTCCCTCAATACTGACCCTCTGGCTGTGCGGCGCTCCCTCAGCACTGACCCTCTGACAGTTCAGCACCCCCTCAGCACTGACCCTCTGACAGTGCGGCGCTCCCTCAGTACTGACCCTCTGACAGTGCAGCACTCCCTCAGCACTGACCCTCTGAAAGTGCAGCACTCCCTCAGTACTGACCCTCTGACAGTGCGGCGCTCCCTCAGTACTGACCCTCTGACAGTGCGGCACTCCCTCAGCACTGACCCTCTGAAAGTGCAGCACTCCCTCAGTACTGACCCTCTGACAGTGCGGCGCTCCCTCAGTACTGACCCTCTGACAGTGCGGCACTCCCTCAGCACTGACCCTCTGACAGTGCGGCACTCCCTCAGTACTGACCCTCTGGCAGTGCGGCGCTCCCTCAGCACTGACCCTCTGACAGTGCGGCACTCCCTCAGTACTGACCCTCTGGCAGTGCGGCGCTCCCTCAGTACTGACCCTCTGACAGTGCGGCACTTCCTCAGTACTGACCCTCAGAAAGTGCGGCGCTCCCTCAGCACTGACCCTCTTACAGTGCAGCACTCCCTCAGTACTGACCCTCTGACAGTGCGGCACTCCCTCAATACTGACCCTCTGACAGTGCGGCGCTCCCTCAGCACTGAGTCTCTGACAGTGCAGCACTCCCTCAGTACTGACCCTCTGACAGTGCGGCACTCCCTCAGTACTGACCCTCTGACAGTGCAGCACTCCCTCAGCACTGACGCTCTGACAGTGCGGCACTCCCTCAATACTGACCCTCTGGCAGTGCGGCGCTCCCTCAGCACTGACTCTCTGACAGTGCAGCACTCCCTCAGTACTGACCCTCTGACAGTGCGGCACTCCCACAGTACTGACCCTCTGACAGTGCAGCACTCCCTCAGCACTGACGCTCTGGCAGTGCGGCACTCCCTCAGTACTGACCCTCTGACAGTGCGGCGCTCCCTCAGTACTGACCCTCTGACAGTGCGGCGCTCCCTCAGTACTGACCCTCTGACAGTGCGGCACTCCCTCAGTACTGACCCTCTGACAGTGCGGCACTCCCTCAGGACTGACCCTCTGACAGTGCGGCGCTCCCTCAGCACTGACCCTCTGACAGTGCGGCGCTCCCTCAGTACTGACCCTCTGACAGTGCCGCGCTCCCTCAGTACTGACCCTCTGACAGTGCGGTGCTCCCTCAGTACTGACCATCTGAAAGTGCGGCACTCCCTCAGTATTAACCCTCTGACAGTGCGGCGCTGCCTCAGTACTGACCCTCTGACAGTGCCGCACTCCCTCAGTACTGACCCTCTGACAGTGCGGTGCTCCCTCAGTACTGACCCTCTGACAGTGCGGCGCTCCCTCAGTACTGACGCTCTGACAGTGCGGCGCTGCCTCAGTACTGACCCTCTGACAGTGCGGCACTCCCTCAGTACTGACCCTCTGACAGTGCGGCACTCCCTCAGTACTGACCCTCTGACAGTGCGGCACTCCCTCAGTACTGACCCTCTGACAGTGCGGCACTCCCTCAGTACTGACCCTCTGACAGTGCGGAACTCACTCAGTACTGACCCTCTGACAGTGCAGCACTCCCTCAGTACTGACCCTCTGACAGTGCGGCACTCCCTCAGTACTGACCCTCTGACAGTGCGGCACTCCCTCAGTACTGACCCTCTGACAGTGCGGCACTCCCTCAGTACTGACCCTCTGACAGTGCGGCACTCCCTCAGTACTGACCCTCTGACAGTGCGGCACTCTGTCAGTACTGACCCTCTGACAGTGCGGCACTCCCTCAGTACTGACCCCCTGACAGTGCGGCACTCCCTCAGTACTGACCCTCTGACAGTGCGACACTCCCTCAGTACTGACCCCCTGACAATGCGGCACTCCCTCAGTACTGACCCTCCGACAGTGCGGCACTCCCTCAGTACTGACCCTCTGGCAGTGCGGCACTCCCTCAGTACTGACCCCCTGACAGTGCGGCACTCCCTCAGTACTGACCCTCTGACAGTGCGACACTCCCTCAGTACTGACCCCCTGACAATGCGGCACTCCCTCAGTACTGACCCTCCGACAGTGCGGCACTCCCTCAGTACTGACCCTCTGGCAGTGCGGCGCTCCCTGAGCACTGACCCTCTGACAGTGCGGCACTCCCTCAGTACTGACCCTCTGGCAGTGCGGCGCTCCCTCAGTACTGACCCTCTGACAGTGCGGCACTCCCTCAGTACTGACCCTCTGAAAGTGCGGCGCTCCCTCAGCACTGTCCCTCTGACAGTGCGGCACTCCCTCAGTACTGACCCTCTGACAGTGCGGCGCTCCCTCAGTACTGACCCTCTGACAGTGCGGCGCTCCCTCAGTACTGACCCTCTGACAGTGCGGCACTCCCTCAGTACTGACCCTCTGACAGTGCGGCGCTCTCTCAGCACTGACCCTCTGACAGTGCGGCACTCCCTCAGTACTGACCCTCTGACAGTGCGGCGCTCCCTCAGTACTGACCCTCTGGCTGTGCGGCGCTCCCTCAGCACTGACCCTCTGACAGTTCAGCACCCCCTCAGCACTGACCCTCTGACAGTGCGGCGCTCCCTCAGTACTGACCCTCTGACAGTGCAGCACTCCCTCAGCACTGACCCTCTGAAAGTGCAGCACTCCCTCAGTACTGACCCTCTGACAGTGCGGCCCTCCCTCAGTACTGACCCTCTGACAGTGCGGCACTCCCTCAGCACTGACCCTCTGAAAGTGCAGCACTCCCTCAGTACTGACCCTCTGACAGTGCGGCGCTCCCTCAGTACTGACCCTCTGACAGTGCGGCACTCCCTCAGCACTGACCCTCTGACAGTGCGGCACTCCCTCGGTACTGACCCTCTGGCAGTGCGGCGCTCCCTCAGTACTGACCCTCTGACAGTGCGGCACTTCCTCAGTACTGACCCTCTGGCAGTGCGGCGCTCCCTCAGTACTGACCCTCTGACAGTGCGGCACTTCCTCAGTACTGACCCTCAGAAAGTGCGGCGCTCCCTCAGCACTGACCCTCTTACAGTGCAGCACTCCCTCAGTACTGACCCTCTGACAGTGCGGCACTCCCTCAATACTGACCCTCTGGCTGTGCGGCACTCCCTCAGCACTGACCCTCTGACAGTTTAGCACTCCCTCAGCACTGACCCTCTGACAGTGCGGCGCTCACTCAGTACTGACCCTCTGACAGTGCGGCACTCCCTCAATACTGACCCTCTGGCAGTGCGGCGCTCCCTCAGCACTGACTCTCTGACAGTGCAGCACTCCCTCAGTACTGACCCTCTGACAGTGCGGCACTCCCTCAGTACTGACCCTCTGACAGTGCAGCACTCCCTCAGCACTGACGCTCTGACAGTGCGGCACTCCCTCAATACTGACCCTCTGGCAGTGCGGCGCTCCCTCAGCACTGACTCTCTGACAGTGCAGCACTCCCTCAGTACTGACCCTCTGACAGTGCGGCACTCCCACAGTACTGACCCTCTGACAGTGCAGCACTCCCTCAGCACTGACGCTCTGACAGTGCGGCACTCCGTCAGTACTGACCCTCTGACAGTGCGGCGCTCCCTCAGTACTGACCCTCTGACAGTGCGGCGCTCCCTCAGTACTGACCCTCTGACAGTGCGGCACTCCCTCAGTACTGACCCTCTGACAGTGCGGCACTCCCTCAGGACTGACCCTCTGACAGTGCGGCGCTCCCTCAGGACTGACCCTCTGACAGTGCGGCGCTCCCTCAGTACTGACCCTCTGACAGTGCCGCGCTCCCTCAGTACTGACCCTCTGACAGTGCGGTGCTCCCTCAGTACTGACCATCTGAAAGTGCGGCACTCCCTCAGTATTAACCCTCTGACAGGGCGGCACTCACTCAGTACTGACCCTCTGACAGTGCAGCACTCCCTCAGTACTGACCCTCTGACAGTGCCGCACTCCCTCAGTACTGACCCTCTGACAGTGCGGCACTCCCTCAGTACTGACCCTCTGACAGTGCGGCACTCCCTCAGTACTGACCCTCTGACAGTGCGGCACTCCCTCAGCACTGACCCTCTGACAGTGCGGCGCTCCCTCAGTACTGACCCTCTGACAGTGCGGCACTCCCTCAGTACTGACCCTCTGACAGTGCAACACTCCCTCAGTACTGACCCTCTGACAGTGCGGCGCTCCCTCAGTACTGACCCTCTGACAGTGCGGCGCTCCCTCAGTACTGACCCTCTGACAGTGCAGCGCTCCCTCAGTACTGACGCTCTTACAGTGCAGCGCTCCGTCAGTACTGACCCTCCGACAGTGCAGCACTCCCTCAGTACTGACCCTCCGACAGTGCAGCACTCCCTCAGTACTGACCCTCTGACAGTGCGGCACTCCCTCAGCACTGACCCTCTGACAGTGCGGCTCTCCCTCAGTACTGACGCTCTGACAGTGCGGCGCTGCCTCAGTACTGACCCTCTGACAGTGCGGCTCTCCCTCAGTACTGACCCTCTGACAGTGCGGCACTCCCTCAGAACTGACCCTCTGACAGTGCGGCACTCCCTCAGTACTGACCCTCTGACAGTGCGGCACTCCCTCAGTACTGACCCTCTGACAGTGCGGCACTCCCTCAGTACTGACCCTCTGACAGTGCGGCACTCCCTCAGTACTGACCCTCTGACAGTGCGGCACTCCCTCAGTACTGACGCTCTGACAGTGCGGCACTCCCTCAGTACTGACCCTCTGACAGTGCGGCACTCCCTCAGTACTGACCCTCTGACAGTGCGGCGCTCCCTCAGTACTGACCCTCTGACAGTGCGGCACTCCCTCAGTACTGACCCTCTGACAGTGCGGCACTCCCTCAGTACTGACCCCCTGACAGTGCGGCACTCCCTCAGTACTGACCCTCTGACAGTGCGACACTCCCTCAGTACTGACCCCCTGACAATGCGGCACTCCCTCAGTACTGACCCTCCGACAGTGCGGCACTCCCTCAGTACTGACCCTCTGGCAGTGCGGCACTCCCTCAGTACTGACCCCCTGACAGTGCGGCACTCCCTCAGTACTGACCCTCTGACAGTGCGACACTCCCTCAGTACTGACCCCCTGACAATGCGGCACTCCCTCAGTACTGACCCTCCGACAGTGCGGCACTCCCTCAGTACTGACCCTCTGGCAGTGCGGCGCTCCCTGAGCACTGACCCTCTGACAGTGCGGCACTCCCTCAGTACTGACCCTCTGGCAGTGCGGCGCTCCCTCAGTACTGACCCTCTGACAGTGCGGCACTCCCTCAGTACTGACCCTCTGACAGTGCTGCACTCCGTCAGTACTGACCCTCTGACAGTGCAGCACTCCCTCAGTACTGACCCCCTGACAGTGCGGCACTCCGTCAGTACTGACCCTCTGACAGTGCGGCACTCCCTCAGTACTGACCCCCTGATAATGCGGCACTCCCTCAGTACTGACCCTCCGACAGTGCGGCACTCCCTCAGTACTGACCCTCTGACAGTGCGACACTCCCTCAGTACAGACCCTCTGACAGTGCGGCACTCCCTCAGTACTGACCCTCCGACAGTGCGGCACTCCCTCAGTACTGACCCTCCGACAGTGCGGCACTCCCTCAGTACTGACCCTCTGACAGTGCGGCACTCCCTCAGTACTGACCCTCCGACAGTGCGGCACTCCCTCAGTACTGACCCTCTGTCAGTGCGGCACTCCCTCAGTACTGACCCTCTGACAGTGCTGCGCTCCCTCAGTACTGACCCTCTGACAGTGCAGCACTCCCTCAGTACTGACCCTCTGACAGTGCGGCACTCCCTCAGTACTGACCCTCTGACAGTGCAGCACTCCCTCAGTACTGACCCTCTGACGGTGCGGCACTCCCTCAGTACTGACCCTCTGACAGTGCGGCACTCCCTCAGTACTGACCCACTGACAGTGCAGCACTCCCTCAGTACTGACCCTCTGACAGTGCGGTGCTCCCTCAGTACAGACCCTCTGACAGTGCGGCGCTCCCTCAGTACTGACCCTCTGACGGTGCGGCACTCCCTCAGTACTGACCCACTGACAGTGCAGCACTCCCTCAGTACTGACCCTCTGACAGTGCAGCACTCCCTCAGTACTGACCCTCTGGCAGCGAGTCGCTCCCTCAGTACTGACCCTCTGACAGTGCGGCACTCCCTCAGTACTGACCCTCTGACAGTGCGGCGCTCCCTCAGTACTGACTCTCTGACAGTGCGGCACTCCCTCAGTACTGACCCACTGACAGTGCGGCACTCCCTCAGTACTGACCCTATGACAGTGCGGCGCTCCCTCAGTACTGACCCTCTGACAGTGCGGCACTCCCTCAGCACATACCCTCTGACAGTGCAGCACTCCCTCAGTACTGACACCCTGACAGTGCGGCACTCCCTCAGGACTGACCCTCTGACAGTGCGGCACTCCCTCAGTACTGACCCTCTGACAGTGCGGCGCTCCCTCAGTACTGACCCTCTGACAGTGCGGCGCTCCCTCAGCACAGACCCTCTGACAGTGCAGCACTCCCTCAGTACTGACACCCTGACAGTGCGGCACTCCCTCAGGACTGACCCTCTGACAGTGCGGCACTCCCTCAGTACTGACCCTCTGACAGTGCGGCGCTCCCTCAGTACTGATCCTCTGACAGTGCAGCGCTCCCTCAGTACTGACCCTCTGACAATGCGGCACTCCCTCAGTACTGACCCTCTGACAGTGCGGCGCTCCCTCAGTACTGACCCTCTGACAGTGCGGCGCTCCCTCAGTACTGACCCTCTGACAGTGCGGCGCTCCCTGAGCACTGACCCTCTGACAGTGCGGCACTCCCTCAGTACTGACCCTCAGACAGTGCGGCGCTCCCTCAGTACTGACCCTCTGACAGTGGGGCGCTCCCTCAGTACTGACCCTCAGACAGTGCGGCGCTCCCTCAGTACTGACCCTCTGACAGTGCGGCACTCCCTCAGTACTGACCCTCTGACAGCGCGGCGCTCCCTCAGTACTGACCCTCTGACAGTGCGGCACTCCCTCAGTACTGACCCTCTGAAAGTGCGGCGCTCCCTCAGCACTGTCCCTCTGATAGTGCGGCACTCCCTCAGTACTGACCCTCTGACAGTGCGGCGCTCCCTCAGTACTGACCCTCTGACAGTGCGGCGCTCCCTCAGTACTGACCCTCTGACAGTGCGGCGCTCCCTGAGCACTGACCCTCTGACAGTGCGGCACTCCCTCAGTACTGACCCTCAGACAGTGCGGCGCTCCCTCAGTACTGACCCTCTGACAGCGCGGCGCTCCCTCAGTACTGACCCTCTGACAGTGCGGCACTCCCTCAGTACTGACCCTCTGACAGTGCGGCGCTCACTCAGTACTGACCCTCTGACAGTGCGGCACTCCCTCAATACTGACCCTCTGGCAGTGCGGCGCTCCCTCAGTACTGACCCTCTGACAGTGCAGCACTCCCTCAGCACTGACGCTCTGACAGTGCGGCACTCCCTCAATACTGACCCTCTGACAGTGCGGCACTCCCACAGTACTGACCCTCTGACAGTGCAGCACTCCCTCAGCACTGACGCTCTGACAGTGCGGCACTCCCTCAGTACTGACCCTCTGACAGTGCGGCGCTCCCTCAGTACTGACCCTCTGACAGTGCGGCGCTCCCTCAGTACTGACCCTCTGACAGTGCGGCACTCCCTCAGTACTGACCCTCTGACAGTGCGGCACTCCCTCAGGACTGACCCTCTGACAGTGCGGCGCTCCCTCAGCACTGACCCTCTGACAGTGCGGCGCTCCCTCAGTACTGACCCTCTGACAGTGCCGCGCTCCCTCAGTACTGACCCTCTGACAGTGCGGCGCTCCCTCAGTACTGACCATCTGAAAGTGCGGCACTCCCTCAGTATTAACCCTCTGACAGTGCGGCGCTGCCTCAGTACTGACCCTCTGACAGTGCGGCACTCCCTCAGTACTGACCCTCTGACAGTGCGGCACTCCCTCAGTACTGACCCTCTGACAGTGCGGCACTCCCTCAGTACTGACCCTCTGACAGTGCGGCACTCCCTCAGTACTGACCCTCTGACAGTGCGGCACTCCCTCAGTACTGACCCTCTGACAGTGCGGCACTCCCTCAGTACTGACCCTCTGACAGTGCGGCACTCCCTCAGTACTGACCCTCTGACAGTGCAGCACTCCCTCAGTACTGACCCTCTGACAGTGCGGCACTCCCTCAGTACTGACCCTCTGACAGTGCGGCACTCCCTCAGTACTGACCCTCTGACAGTGCGGCACTCCCTCAGTACTGACCCTCTGACAGTGCGGCACTCCCTCAGTACTGACCCTCTGACAGTGCGGCACTCCCTCAGTACTGACCCTCCGACAGTGCGGCACTCCCTCAGTACTGACCCTCTGGCAGTGCGGCACTCCCTCAGTACTGACCCCCCGACAGTGCGGCACTCCCTCAGTACTGACCCTCTGACAGTGCGACACTCCCTCAGTACTGACCCCCTGACAATGCGGCACTCCCTCAGTACTGACCCTCCGACAGTGCGGCACTCCCTCAGTACTGACCCTCTGGCAGTGCGGCGCTCCCTGAGCACTGACCCTCTGACAGTGCGGCACTCCCTCAGTACTGACCCTCTGGCAGTGCGGCGCTCCCTCAGTACTGACCCTCTGACAGTGCGGCACTCCCTCAGTACTGACCCTCTGACAGTGCTGCACTCCGTCAGTACTGACCCTCTGACAGTGCGGCACTCCCTCAGTACTGACCCCCTGACAGTGCGGCACTCCGTCAGTACTGACCCTCTGACAGTGCGGCACTCCCTCAGTACTGACCCCCTGATAATGCGGCACTCCCTCAGTACTGACCCTCCGACAGTGCGGCACTCCCTCAGTACTGACCCTCTGACAGTGCGACACTCCCTCAGTACAGACCCTCTGACAGTGCGGCACTCCCTCAGTACTGACCCTCCGACAGTGCGGCACTCCCTCAGTACTGACCCTCCGACAGTGCGGCACTCCCTCAGTACTGACCCTCTGACAGTGCGGCACTCCCTCAGTACTGACCCTCCGACAGTGCGGCACTCCCTCAGTACTGACCCTCTGTCAGTGCGGCACTCCCTCAGTACTGACCCTCTGACAGTGCTGCGCTCCCTCAGTACTGACCCTCTAACAGTGCAGCACTCCCTCAGTACTGACCCTCTGACAGTGCAGCACTCCCTCAGTACTGACCCTCTGACAGTGCGGCACTCCCTCAGTACTGACCCTCTGACAGTGCAGCACTCCCTCAGTACTGACCCTCTGACGGTGCGGCGCTCCCTCAGTACTGACCCTCTGACAGTGCGGCGCTCCCTCAGTACTGACCCACTGACAGTGCAGCACTCCCTCAGTACTGACCCTCTGACAGTGCGGTGCTCCCTCAGTACAGACCCTCTGACAGTGCGGCGCTCCCTCAGTACTGACCCTCTGACGGTGCGGCACTCCCTCAGTACTGACCCACTGACAGTGCAGCACTCCCTCAGTACTGACCCACTGACAGTGCAGCACTCCCTCAGTACAGACCCTCTGACAGTGCGGTGCTCCCTCAGTACAGACCCTCTGACAGTGCGGCGCTCCCTCAGTACTGACCCTCTGACGGTGCGGCACTCCCTCAGTACTGACCCTCTGACAGTGCAGCACTCCCTCAGTACTGACCCTCTGACAGTGCAGCACTCCCTCAGTACTGACCCTCTGACAGCGAGTCGCTCCCTCAGTACTGACCCTCTGACAGCGCGGCACTCCCTCAGTACTGACCCTCTGACAGTGCGGCACTCCCTCAGTACTGACCCTCTGACAGTGCGGCGCTCCCTCAGTACTGACTCTCTGACAGTGCGGCACTCCCTCAGTACTGACCCACTGACAGTGCGGCACTCCCTCAGTACTGACCCTATGACAGTGCGGCGCTCCCTCAGTACTGACCCTCTGACAGTGCGGCACTCCCTCAGCACATACCCTCTGACAGTGCAGCACTCCCTCAGTACTGACACCCTGACAGTGCGGCACTCCCTCAGGACTGACCCTCTGACAGTGCGGCACTCCCTCAGTACTGACCCTCTGACAGTGCGGCGCTCCCTCAGTACTGACCCTTTGACAGTGCGGCGCTCCCTCAGCACAGACCCTCTGACAGTGCAGCACTCCCTCAGTACTGACACCCTGACAGTGCGGCACTCCCTCAGGACTGACCCTCTGACAGTGCGGCACTCCCTCAGTACTGACCCTCTGACAGTGCGGCGCTCCCTCAGTACTGACCCTCTGACAGTGCAGCGCTCCCTCAGTACTGACCCTCTGACAATGCGGCACTCCCTCAGTACTGACCCTCTGACAGTGCGGCGCTCCCTCAGTACTGACCCTCTGACAGTGCGGCGCTCCCTCAGTACTGACCCTCTGACAGTGCGGCGCTCCCTGAGCACTGACCCTCTGACAGTGCGGCACTCCCTCAGTACTGACCCTCAGACAGTGCGGCGCTCCCTCAGTACTGACCCTCTGACAGTGGGGCGCTCCCTCAGTACTGACCCTCAGACAGTGCGGCGCTCCCTCAGTACTGACCCTCTGACAGTGCGGCACTCCCTCAGTACTGACCCTCTGACAGCGCGGCGCTCCCTCAGTACTGACCCTCTGACAGTGCGGCACTCCCTCAGTACTGACCCTCTGAAAGTGCGGCGCTCCCTCAGCACTGTCCCTCTGATAGTGCGGCACTCCCTCAGTACTGACCCTCTGACAGTGCGGCGCTCCCTCAGTACTGACCCTCTGACAGTGCGGCGCTCCCTCAGTACTGACCCTCTGACAGTGCGGCGCTCCCTGAGCACTGACCCTCTGACAGTGCGGCACTCCCTCAGTACTGACCCTCAGACAGTGCGGCACTCCCTCAGTACTGACCCTCTGACAGTGCGGCGCTCTCTCAGCACTGACCCTCTGACAGTGCGGCACTCCCTCAGTACTGACCCTCTGACAGTGCGGCGCTCCCTCAGTACTGATCCTCTGACAGTGCGGCGCTCCCTCAGCACTGACCCTCTGACAGTGCAGCACTCCCTCAATACTGACCCTCTGGCTGTGCGGCGCTCCCTCAGCACTGACCCTCTGACAGTTCAGCACCCCCTCAGCACTGACCCTCTGACAGTGCGGCGCTCCCTCAGTACTGACCCTCTGACAGTGCAGCACTCCCTCAGCACTGACCCTCTGAAAGTGCAGCACTCCCTCAGTACTGACCCTCTGACAGTGCGGCGCTCCCTCAGTACTGACCCTCTGACAGTGCGGCACTCCCTCAGTACTGACCCTCTGACAGTGCGGCACTCCCTCAGTACTGACCCTCTGACAGTGCTACACTCCCTCAGCACTGACCCTCTGAAAGTGCAGCACTCCCTCAGTACTGACCCTCTGACAGTGCGGCGCTCCCTCAGTACTGACCCTCTGACAGTGCGGCACTCCCTCAGCACTGACCCTCTGACAGTGCGGCACTCCCTCAGTACTGACCCTCTGGCAGTGCGGCGCTCCCTCAGCACTGACCCTCTGACAGTGCAGCACTCCCTCAGTACTGACCCTCTGGCAGTGCGGCGCTCCCTCAGTACTGACCCTCTGACAGTGCGGCACTCCCTCAGTACTGACCCTCAGAAAGTGCGGCGCTCCTTCAGCACTGACCCTCTGACAGTGCGGCACTCCCTCAATACTGACCCTCTGGCTGTGCGGCACTCCCTCAGCACTGACCCTCTGACAGTTTAGCACTCCCTCAGCACTGACCCTCTGACAGTGCGGCGCTCACTCAGTACTGACCCTCTGACAGTTCGGCACTCCCTCAATACTGACCCTCTGGCAGTGCGGCGCTCCCTCAGCACTGACTCTCTGACAGTGCAGCACTCCCTCAGTACTGACCCTCTGACAGTGCGGCACTCCCTCAGTACTGACCCTCTGACAGTGCAGCACTCCCTCAGCACTGACGCTCTGACAGTGCGGCACTCCCTCAATACTGACCCTCTGGCAGTGCGGCGCTCCCTCAGTACTGACCCTCTGACAGTGCAGCACTCCCTCAGCACTGACCCTCTGAAAGTGCAGCACTCCCTCAGTACTGACCCTCTGACAGTGCGGCGCTCCCTCAGTACTGACCCTCTGACAGTGCGGCACTCCCTCAGCACTGACCCTCTGAAAGTGCAGCACTCCCTCAGTACTGACCCTCTGACAGTGCGGCGCTCCCTCAGTACTGACCCTCTGACAGTGCGGCACTCCCTCAGCACTGACCCTCTGACAGTGCGGCACTCCCTCAGTACTGACCCTCTGGCAGTGCGGCGCTCCCTCAGCACTGACCCTCTGACAGTGCGGCACTCCCTCAGTACTGACCCTCAGAAAGTGCGGCGCTCCTTCAGCACTGACCCTCTTACAGTGCAGCACTCCCTCAGTACTGACCCTCTGACAGTGCGGCACTCCCTCAATACTGACCCTCTGGCTGTGCGGCACTCCCTCAGCACTGACCCTCTGACAGTTTAGCACTCCCTCAGCACTGACCCTCTGACAGTGCGGCGCTCACTCAGTACTGACCCTCTGACAGTGCGGCACTCCCTCAATACTGACCCTCTGGCAGTGCGGCGCTCCCTCAGCACTGACTCTCTGACAGTGCAGCACTCCCTCAGTACTGACCCTCTGACAGTGCGGCACTCCCTCAGTACTGACCCTCTGACAGTGCAGCACTCCCTCAGCACTGACGCTCTGACAGTGCGGCACTCCCTCAATACTGACCCTCTGGCAGTGCGGCGCTCCCTCAGCACTGACTCTCTGACAGTGCAGCACTCCCTCAGTACTGACCCTCTGACAGTGCGGCACTCCCACAGGACTGACCCTCTGACAGTGCGGCACTCCCTCAGGACTGACCCTCTGACAGTGCGGCGCTCCCTCAGCACTGACCCTCTGACAGTGCGGCGCTCCCTCAGTACTGACCCTCTGACAGTGCGGCGCTCCCTCAGTACTGACCCTCTGACAGTGCGGCGCTCCCTCAGCACTGACGCTCTGACAGTGCGGCGCTGCCTCAGTACTGACCCTCTGACAGTGCGGCACTCCCTCAGTACTGACCCTCTGACAGTGCGGCACTCCCTCAGTACTGACCCTCTGACAGTGCGGCACTCCCTCAGTGCTGACCCTCTGACAGTGCGGCACTCCCTCAGTACTGACCCTCTGACAGTGCGGCACTCCCTCAGTACTGACCCTCTGACAGTGCAGCACTCCCTCAGTACTGACCCTCTGACAGTGCGGCACTCCCTCAGTACTGACCCTCTGACAGTGCGGCACTCCCTCAGTACTGACCCTCTGACAGTGCGGCACTCCCTCAGTACTGACCCTCTGACAGTGCGGCACTCCCTCAGTACTGACCCTCTGACAGTGCGGCACTCTGTCAGTACTGACCCTCTGACAGTGCGGCACTCCCTCAGTACTGACCCCCTGACAGTGCGGCACTCCCTCAGTACTGACCCTCTGACAGTGCAACACTCCCTCAGTACTGACCCCCTGACAATGCGGCACTCCCTCAGTACTGACCCTCCGACAGTGCGGCACTCCCTCAGTACTGACCCTCTGGCAGTGCAGCGCTCCCTGAGCACTGACCCTCTGACAGTGCGGCACTCCCTCAGTACTGACCCTCTGGCAGTGCGGCGCTCCCTCAGTACTGACCCTCTGACAGTGCGGCACTCCCTCAGTACTGACCCTCTGACAGTGCTGCACTCCGTCAGTACTGACCCTCTGACAGTGCGGCACTCCCTCAGTACTGACCCCCTGACAGTGCGGCACTCCGTCAGTACTGACCCTCTGACAGTGCGGCACTCCCTCAGTACTGACCCCCTGATAATGCGGCACTCCCTCAGTACTGACCCTCCGACAGTGCGGCACTCCCTCAGTACTGACCCTCTGACAGTGCGACACTCCCTCAGTACAGACCCTCTGACAGTCCGGCACTCCCTCAGTACTGACCCTCCGACAGTGCGGCACTCCCTCAGTACTGACCCTCCGACAGTGCGGCACTCCCTCAGTACTGACCCTCTGACAGTGCGGCACTCCCTCAGTACTGACCCTCCGACAGTGCGGCACTCCCTCAGTACTGACCCTCTGTCAGTGCGGCACTCCCTCAGTACTGACCCTCTGACAGTGCTGCGCTCCCTCAGTACTGACCCTCTGACAGTGCAGCACTCCCTCAGTACTGACCCTCTGACAGTGCAGCACTCCCTCAGTACTGACCCTCTGACAGTGCGGCACTCCCTCAGTACTGACCCTCTGACAGTGCAGCACTCCCTCAGTACTGACCCTCTGACGGTGCGGCGCTCCCTCAGTACTGACCCTCTGACAGTGCGGCACTCCCTCAGTACTGACCCACTGACAGTGCAGCACTCCCTCAGTACTGACCCTCTGACAGTACGGTGCTCCCTCAGTACAGACCCTCTGACAGTGCGGCGCTCCCTCAGTACTGACCCTCTGACGGTGCGGCACTCCCTCAGTACTGACCCACTGACAGTGCAGCACTCCCTCAGTACTGACCCTGTGACAGTGCGGTGCTCCCTCAGTACAGACCCTCTGACAGTGCGGCGCTCCCTCAGTACTGACCCTCTGACAGTGCGGCGCTCCCTCAGCACAGACCCTCTGACAGTGCAGCACTCCCTCAGTACTGACACCCTGACAGTGCGGCACTCCCTCAGGACTGACCCTCTGACAGTGCGGCACTCCCTCAGTACTGACCCTCTGACAGTGCGGCGCTCCCTCAGTACTGACCCTCTGACAGTGCAGCGCTCCCTCAGTACTGACCCTCTGACAATGCGGCACTCCCTCAGTACTGACCCTCTGACAGTGCGGCGCTCCCTCAGTACTGACCCTCTGACAGTGCGGCGCTCCCTCAGTACTGACCCTCTGACAGTGCGGCGCTCCCTGAGCACTGACCCTCTGACAGTGCGGCACTCCCTCAGTACTGACCCTCAGACAGTGCGGCGCTCCCTCAGTACTGACCCTCTGACAGTGGGGCGCTCCCTCAGTACTGACCCTCAGACAGTGCGGCGCTCCCTCAGTACTGACCCTCTGACAGTGCGGCACTCCCTCAGTACTGACCCTCTGACAGCGCGGCGCTCCCTCAGTACTGACCCTCTGACAGTGCGGCACTCCCTCAGTACTGACCCTCTGAAAGTGCGGCGCTCCCTCAGCACTGTCCCTCTGATAGTGCGGCACTCCCTCAGTACTGACCCTCTGACAGTGCGGCGCTCCCTCAGTACTGACCCTCTGACAGTGCGGCGCTCCCTCAGTACTGACCCTCTGACAGTGCGGCGCTCCCTGAGCACTGACCCTCTGACAGTGCGGCACTCCCTCAGTACTGACCCTCAGACAGTGCGGCGCTCCCTCAGTACTGACCCTCTGACAGCGCGGCGCTCCCTCAGTACTGACCCTCTGACAGTGCGGCACTCCCTCAGTACTGACCCTCTGACAGTGCGGCGCTCCCTCAGCACTGTCCCTCTGACAGTGCGGCGCTCCCTCAGTACTGACCCTCTGACAGTGCGGCGCTCTCTCAGCACTGACCCTCTGACAGTGCGGCACTCCCTCAGTACTGACCCTCTGACAGTGCGGCACTCCCTCAGTACTGACCCTCTGACAGTGCGGCACTCCCTCAGTACTGACCCTCTGACAGTGCTACACTCCCTCAGCACTGACCCTCTGAAAGTGCAGCACTCCCTCAGTACTGACCCTCTGACAGTGCGGCGCTCCCTCAGTACTGACCCTCTGACAGTGCGGCACTCCCTCAGCACTGACCCTCTGACAGTGCGGCACTCCCTCAGTACTGACCCTCTGGCAGTGCGGCGCTCCCTCAGCACTGACCCTCTGACAGTGCGGCACTCCCTCAGTACTGACCCTCTGGCAGTGCGGCGCTCCCTCAGTACTGACCCTCTGACAGTGCGGCACTCCCTCAGTACTGACCCTCAGAAAGTGCGGCGCTCCTTCAGCACTGACCCTCTTACAGTGCAGCACTCCCTCAGTACTGACCCTCTGACAGTGCGGCACTCCCTCAATACTGACCCTCTGGCTGTGCGGCACTCCCTCAGCACTGACCCTCTGACAGTTCAGCACTCCCTCAGCACTGACCCTCTGACAGTGCGGCGCTCACTCAGTACTGACCCTCTGACAGTGCGGCACTCCCTCAATACTGACCCTCTGGCAGTGCGGCGCTCCCTCAGCACTGACTCTCTGACAGTGCGGCACTCCCTCAGCACTGACCCTCTGACAGTGCGGCGCTCACTCAGTACTGACCCTCTGACAGTGCAGCACTCCCTCAGTACTGACCCTCTGAAAGTGCAGCACTCCCTCAGTACTGACCCTCTGACAGTGCGGCGCTCCCTCAGTACTGACCCTCTGACAGTGCGGCACTCCCTCAGCACTGACCCTCTGAAAGTGCAGCACTCCCTCAGTACTGACCCTCTGACAGTGCGGCGCTCCCTCAGTACTGACCCTCTGACAGTGCGGCACTCCCTCAGCACTGACCCTCTGACAGTGCGGCACTCCCTCAGTACTGACCCTCTGGCAGTGCGGCGCTCCCTCAGCACTGACCCTCTGACAGTGCGGCACTCCCTCAGTACTGACCCTCAGAAAGTGCGGCGCTCCTTCAGCACTGACCCTCTTACAGTGCAGCACTCCCTCAGTACTGACCCTCTGACAGTGCGGCACTCCCTCAATACTGACCCTCTGGCTGTGCGGCACTCCCTCAGCACTGACCCTCTGACAGTTTAGCACTCCCTCAGCACTGACCCTCTGACAGTGCGGCGCTCACTCAGTACTGACCCTCTGACAGTGCGGCACTCCCTCAATACTGACCCTCTGGCAGTGCGGCGCTCCCTCAGCACTGACTCTCTGACAGTGCAGCACTCCCTCAGTACTGACCCTCTGACAGTGCGGCACTCCCTCAGTACTGACCCTCTGACAGTGCAGCACTCCCTCAGCACTGACGCTCTGACAGTGCGGCACTCCCTCAATACTGACCCTCTGGCAGTGCGGCGCTCCCTCAGCACTGACTCTCTGACAGTGCAGCACTCCCTCAGTACTGACCCTCTGACAGTGCGGCACTCCCACAGGACTGACCCTCTGACAGTGCGGCACTCCCTCAGGACTGACCCTCTGACAGTGCGGCGCTCCCTCAGCACTGACCCTCTGACAGTGCGGCGCTCCCTCAGTACTGACCCTCTGACAGTGCGGCGCTCCCTCAGTACTGACCCTCTGACAGTGCGGCGCTCCCTCAGCACTGACGCTCTGACAGTGCGGCGCTGCCTCAGTACTGACCCTCTGACAGTGCGGCACTCCCTCAGTACTGACCCTCTGACAGTGCGGCACTCCCTCAGTACTGACCCTCTGACAGTGCGGCACTCCCTCAGTGCTGACCCTCTGACAGTGCGGCACTCCCTCAGTACTGACCCTCTGACAGTGCGGCACTCCCTCAGTACTGACCCTCTGACAGTGCAGCACTCCCTCAGTACTGACCCTCTGACAGTGCGGCACTCCCTCAGTACTGACCCTCTGACAGTGCGGCACTCCCTCAGTACTGACCCTCTGACAGTGCGGCACTCCCTCAGTACTGACCCTCTGACAGTGCGGCACTCCCTCAGTACTGACCCTCTGACAGTGCGGCACTCTGTCAGTACTGACCCTCTGACAGTGCGGCACTCCCTCAGTACTGACCCCCTGACAGTGCGGCACTCCCTCAGTACTGACCCTCTGACAGTGCAACACTCCCTCAGTACTGACCCCCTGACAATGCGGCACTCCCTCAGTACTGACCCTCCGACAGTGCGGCACTCCCTCAGTACTGACCCTCTGGCAGTGCAGCGCTCCCTGAGCACTGACCCTCTGACAGTGCGGCACTCCCTCAGTACTGACCCTCTGGCAGTGCGGCGCTCCCTCAGTACTGACCCTCTGACAGTGCGGCACTCCCTCAGTACTGACCCTCTGACAGTGCTGCACTCCGTCAGTACTGACCCTCTGACAGTGCGGCACTCCCTCAGTACTGACCCCCTGACAGTGCGGCACTCCGTCAGTACTGACCCTCTGACAGTGCGGCACTCCCTCAGTACTGACCCCCTGATAATGCGGCACTCCCTCAGTACTGACCCTCCGACAGTGCGGCACTCCCTCAGTACTGACCCTCTGACAGTGCGACACTCCCTCAGTACAGACCCTCTGACAGTCCGGCACTCCCTCAGTACTGACCCTCCGACAGTGCGGCACTCCCTCAGTACTGACCCTCCGACAGTGCGGCACTCCCTCAGTACTGACCCTCTGACAGTGCGGCACTCCCTCAGTACTGACCCTCCGACAGTGCGGCACTCCCTCAGTACTGACCCTCTGTCAGTGCGGCACTCCCTCAGTACTGACCCTCTGACAGTGCTGCGCTCCCTCAGTACTGACCCTCTGACAGTGCAGCACTCCCTCAGTACTGACCCTCTGACAGTGCAGCACTCCCTCAGTACTGACCCTCTGACAGTGCGGCACTCCCTCAGTACTGACCCTCTGACAGTGCAGCACTCCCTCAGTACTGACCCTCTGACGGTGCGGCGCTCCCTCAGTACTGACCCTCTGACAGTGCGGCACTCCCTCAGTACTGACCCACTGACAGTGCAGCACTCCCTCAGTACTGACCCTCTGACAGTACGGTGCTCCCTCAGTACAGACCCTCTGACAGTGCGGCGCTCCCTCAGTACTGACCCTCTGACGGTGCGGCACTCCCTCAGTACTGACCCACTGACAGTGCAGCACTCCCTCAGTACTGACCCTGTGACAGTGCGGTGCTCCCTCAGTACAGACCCTCTGACAGTGCGGCGCTCCCTCAGTACTGACCCTCTGACAGTGCGGCGCTCCCTCAGCACAGACCCTCTGACAGTGCAGCACTCCCTCAGTACTGACACCCTGACAGTGCGGCACTCCCTCAGGACTGACCCTCTGACAGTGCGGCACTCCCTCAGTACTGACCCTCTGACAGTGCGGCGCTCCCTCAGTACTGACCCTCTGACAGTGCAGCGCTCCCTCAGTACTGACCCTCTGACAATGCGGCACTCCCTCAGTACTGACCCTCTGACAGTGCGGCGCTCCCTCAGTACTGACCCTCTGACAGTGCGGCGCTCCCTCAGTACTGACCCTCTGACAGTGCGGCGCTCCCTGAGCACTGACCCTCTGACAGTGCGGCACTCCCTCAGTACTGACCCTCAGACAGTGCGGCGCTCCCTCAGTACTGACCCTCTGACAGTGGGGCGCTCCCTCAGTACTGACCCTCAGACAGTGCGGCGCTCCCTCAGTACTGACCCTCTGACAGTGCGGCACTCCCTCAGTACTGACCCTCTGACAGCGCGGCGCTCCCTCAGTACTGACCCTCTGACAGTGCGGCACTCCCTCAGTACTGACCCTCTGAAAGTGCGGCGCTCCCTCAGCACTGTCCCTCTGATAGTGCGGCACTCCCTCAGTACTGACCCTCTGACAGTGCGGCGCTCCCTCAGTACTGACCCTCTGACAGTGCGGCGCTCCCTCAGTACTGACCCTCTGACAGTGCGGCGCTCCCTGAGCACTGACCCTCTGACAGTGCGGCACTCCCTCAGTACTGACCCTCAGACAGTGCGGCGCTCCCTCAGTACTGACCCTCTGACAGCGCGGCGCTCCCTCAGTACTGACCCTCTGACAGTGCGGCACTCCCTCAGTACTGACCCTCTGACAGTGCGGCGCTCCCTCAGCACTGTCCCTCTGACAGTGCGGCGCTCCCTCAGTACTGACCCTCTGACAGTGCGGCGCTCTCTCAGCACTGACCCTCTGACAGTGCGGCACTCCCTCAGTACTGACCCTCTGACAGTGCGGCACTCCCTCAGTACTGACCCTCTGACAGTGCGGCACTCCCTCAGTACTGACCCTCTGACAGTGCTACACTCCCTCAGCACTGACCCTCTGAAAGTGCAGCACTCCCTCAGTACTGACCCTCTGACAGTGCGGCGCTCCCTCAGTACTGACCCTCTGACAGTGCGGCACTCCCTCAGCACTGACCCTCTGACAGTGCGGCACTCCCTCAGTACTGACCCTCTGGCAGTGCGGCGCTCCCTCAGCACTGACCCTCTGACAGTGCGGCACTCCCTCAGTACTGACCCTCTGGCAGTGCGGCGCTCCCTCAGTACTGACCCTCTGACAGTGCGGCACTCCCTCAGTACTGACCCTCAGAAAGTGCGGCGCTCCTTCAGCACTGACCCTCTTACAGTGCAGCACTCCCTCAGTACTGACCCTCTGACAGTGCGGCACTCCCTCAATACTGACCCTCTGGCTGTGCGGCACTCCCTCAGCACTGACCCTCTGACAGTTCAGCACTCCCTCAGCACTGACCCTCTGACAGTGCGGCGCTCACTCAGTACTGACCCTCTGACAGTGCGGCACTCCCTCAATACTGACCCTCTGGCAGTGCGGCGCTCCCTCAGCACTGACTCTCTGACAGTGCGGCACTCCCTCAGCACTGACCCTCTGACAGTGCGGCGCTCACTCAGTACTGACCCTCTGACAGTGCAGCACTCCCTCAGTACTGACCCTCTGACAGTGCGGCGCTCCCTCAGTACTGACCCTCTGACAGTGCGGCACTCCCTCAGCACTGACCCTCTGACAGTGCGGCACTCCCTCAGTACTGACCCTCTGGCAGTGCGGCGCTCCCTCAGCACTGACCCTCTGACAGTGCGGCACTCCCTCAGTACTGACCCTCAGAAAGTGCGGCGCTCCTTCAGCACTGACCCTCTTACAGTGCAGCACTCCCTCAGTACTGATCCTCTGACAGTGCGGCACTCCCTCAATACTGACCCTCTGGCTGTGCGGCACTCCCTCAGCACTGACCCTCTGACAGTTTAGCACTCCCTCAGCACTGACCCTCTGACAGTGCGGCGCTCACTCAGTACTGACCCTCTGACAGTGCGGCACTCCCTCAATACTGACCCTCTGGCAGTGCGGCGCTCCCTCAGCACTGACTCTCTGACAGTGCAGCACTCCCTCAGTACTGACCCTCTGACAGTGCGGCACTCCCTCAGTACTGACCCTCTGACAGTGCAGCACTCCCTCAGCACTGACGCTCTGACAGTGCGGCACTCCCTCAATACTGACCCTCTGGCAGTGCGGCGCTCCCTCAGCACTGACTCTCTGACAGTGCAGCACTCCCTCAGTACTGACCCTCTGACAGTGCGGCACTCCCACAGGACTGACCCTCTGACAGTGCGGCACTCCCTCAGGACTGACCCTCTGACAGTGCGGCGCTCCCTCAGCACTGACCCTCTGACAGTGCGGCGCTCCCTCAGTACTGACCCTCTGACAGTGCCGCGCTCCCTCAGTACTGACGCTCTGACAGTGCGGCGCTGCCTCAGTACTGACCCTCTGACAGTGCGGCACTCCCTCAGTACTGACCCTCTGACAGTGCGGCACTCCCTCAGTACTGACCCTCTGACAGTGCGGCACTCCCTCAGTGCTGACCCTCTGACAGTGCGGCACTCCCTCAGTACTGACCCTCTGACAGTGCGGCACTCCCTCAGTACTGACCCTCTGACAGTGCAGCACTCCCTCAGTACTGACCCTCTGACAGTGCGGCACTCCCTCAGTACTGACCCTCTGACAGTGCGGCACTCCCTCAGTACTGACCCTCTGACAGTGCGGCACTCCCTCAGTACTGACCCTCTGACAGTGCGGCACTCCCTCAGTACTGACCCCCTGACAGTGCGGCACTCCCTCAGTACTGACCCTCTGACAGTGCAACACTCCCTCAGTACTGACCCCCTGACAATGCGGCACTCCCTCAGTACTGACCCTCCGACAGTGCGGCACTCCCTCAGTACTGACCCTCTGGCAGTGCAGCGCTCCCTGAGCACTGACCCTCTGACAGTGCGGCACTCCCTCAGTACTGACCCTCTGGCAGTGCGGCGCTCCCTCAGTACTGACCCTCTGACAGTGCGGCACTCCCTCAGTACTGACCCTCTGACAGTGCTGCACTCCGTCAGTACTGACCCTCTGACAGTGCGGCACTCCCTCAGTACTGACCCCCTGACAGTGCGGCACTCCGTCAGTACTGACCCTCTGACAGTGCGGCACTCCCTCAGTACTGACCCCCTGATAATGCGGCACTCCCTCAGTACTGACCCTCCGACAGTGCGGCACTCCCTCAGTACTGACCCTCTGACAGTGCGACACTCCCTCAGTACAGACCCTCTGACAGTCCGGCACTCCCTCAGTACTGACCCTCCGACAGTGCGGCACTCCCTCAGTACTGGCCCTCCGACAGTGCGGCACTCCCTCAGTACTGACCCTCTGACAGTGCGGCACTCCCTCAGTACTGACCCTCCGACAGTGCGGCACTCCCTCAGTACTGACCCTCTGTCAGTGTGGCACTCCCTCAGTACTGACCCTCTGACAGTGCTGCGCTCCCTCAGTACTGACCCTCTGACAGTGCAGCACTCCCTCAGTACTGACCCTCTGACAGTGCAGCACTCCCTCAGTACTGACCCTCTGACAGTGCGGCACTCCCTCAGTACTGACCCTCTGACAGTGCAGCACTCCCTCAGTACTGACCCTCTGACGGTGCGGCGCTCCCTCAGTACTGACCCTCTGACAGTGCGGCACTCCCTCAGTACTGACCCACTGACAGTGCAGCACTCCCTCAGTACAGACCCTCTGACAGTGCGGCGCTCCCTCAGTACTGACCCTCTGACGGTGCGGCACTCCCTCAGTACTGACCCACTGACAGTGCAGCACTCCCTCAGTACTGACCCTGTGACAGTGCGGCGCTCCCTCAGTACTGACCCTCTGACAGTGCGGCGCTCCCTCAGTACTGACCCTCTGACAGTGCGGCGCTCCCTCAGCACAGACCCTCTGACAGTGCAGCACTCCCTCAGTACTGACACCCTGACAGTGCGGCACTCCCTCAGGACTGACCCTCTGACAGTGCGGCACTCCCTCAGTACTGACCCTCTGACAGTGCGGCGCTCCCTCAGTACTGACCCTCTGACAGTGCAGCGCTCCCTCAGTACTGACCCTCTGACAATGCGGCACTCCCTCAGTACTGACCCTCTGACAGTGCGGCGCTCCCTCAGTACTGACCCTCTGACAGTGCGGCGCTCCCTCAGTACTGACCCTCTGACAGTGCGGCGCTCCCTGAGCACTGACCCTCTGACAGTGCGGCACTCCCTCAGTACTGACCCTCAGACAGTGCGGCGCTCCCTCAGTACTGACCCTCTGACAGTGGGGCGCTCCCTCAGTACTGACCCTCAGACAGTGCGGCGCTCCCTCAGTACTGACCCTCTGACAGTGCGGCACTCCCTCAGTACTGACCCTCTGACAGCGCGGCGCTCCCTCAGTACTGACCCTCTGACAGTGCGGCACTCCCTCAGTACTGACCCTCTGAAAGTGCGGCGCTCCCTCAGCACTGTCCCTCTGATAGTGCGGCACTCCCTCAGTACTGACCCTCTGACAGTGCGGCGCTCCCTCAGTACTGACCCTCTGACAGTGCGGCGCTCCCTCAGTACTGACCCTCTGACAGTGCGGCGCTCCCTGAGCACTGACCCTCTGACAGTGCGGCACTCCCTCAGTACTGACCCTCAGACAGTGCGGCGCTCCCTCAGTACTGACCCTCTGACAGCGCGGCGCTCCCTCAGCACTGTCCCTCTGACAGTGCGGCGCTCCCTCAGTACTGACCCTCTGACAGTGCGGCGCTCTCTCAGCACTGACCCTCTGACAGTGCGGCACTCCCTCAGTACTGACCCTCTGACAGTGCGGCGCTCTCTCAGCACTGACCCTCTGACAGTGCGGCACTCCCTCAGTACTGACCCTCTGACAGTGCGGCGCTCCCTCAGTACTGATCCTCTGACAGTGCGGCGCTCCCTCAGCACTGACCCTCTGACAGTGCAGCACTCCCTCAATACTGACCCTCTGGCTGTGCGGCGCTCCCTCAGCACTGACCCTCTGACAGTTCAGCACCCCCTCAGCACTGACCCTCTGACAGTGCGGCGCTCCCTCAGTACTGACCCTCTGACAGTGCAGCACTCCCTCAGCACTGACCCTCTGAAAGTGCAGCACTCCCTCAGTACTGACCCTCTGACAGTGCGGCGCTCCCTCAGTACTGACCCTCTGACAGTGCGGCACTCCCTCAGTACTGACCCTCTGACAGTGCGGCACTCCCTCAGTACTGACCCTCTGACAGTGCTACACTCCCTCAGCACTGACCCTCTGAAAGTGCAGCACTCCCTCAGTACTGACCCTCTGACAGTGCGGCGCTCCCTCAGTACTGACCCTCTGACAGTGCGGCACTCCCTCAGCACTGACCCTCTGACAGTGCGGCACTCCCTCAGTACTGACCCTCTGGCAGTGCGGCGCTCCCTCAGCACTGACCCTCTGACAGTGCGGCACTCCCTCAGTACTGACCCTCTGGCAGTGCGGCGCTCCCTCAGTACTGACCCTCTGACAGTGCGGCACTCCCTCAGTACTGACCCTCAGAAAGTGCGGCGCTCCTTCAGCACTGACCCTCTTACAGTGCAGCACTCCCTCAGTACTGACCCTCTGACAGTGCGGCGCTCCCTCAGTACTGACCCTCTGACAGTGCGGCACTCCCTCAATACTGACCCTCTGGCTGTGCGGCACTCCCTCAGCACTGACCCTCTGACAGTTCAGCACTCCCTCAGCACTGACCCTCTGACAGTGCGGCGCTCACTCAGTACTGACCCTCTGACAGTGCGGCACTCCCTCAATACTGACCCTCTGGCAGTGCGGCGCTCCCTCAGCACTGACTCTCTGACAGTGCAGCACTCCCTCAGTACTGACCCTCTGACAGTGCGGCACTCCCTCAGTACTGACCCTCTGACAGTGCAGCACTCCCTCAGCACTGACGCTCTGACAGTGCGGCACTCCCTCAATACTGACCCTCTGGCAGTGCGGCGCTCCCTCAGTACTGACCCTCTGACAGTGCAGCACTCCCTCAGCACTGACCCTCTGAAAGTGCAGCACTCCCTCAGTACTGACCCTCTGACAGTGCGGCGCTCCCTCAGTACTGACCCTCTGACAGTGCGGCACTCCCTCAGCACTGACCCTCTGAAAGTGCAGCACTCCCTCAGTACTGACCCTCTGACAGTGCGGCGCTCCCTCAGTACTGACCCTCTGACAGTGCGGCACTCCCTCAGCACTGACCCTCTGACAGTGCGGCACTCCCTCAGTACTGACCCTCTGGCAGTGCGGCGCTCCCTCAGCACTGACCCTCTGACAGTGCGGCACTCCCTCAGTACTGACCCTCAGAAAGTGCGGCGCTCCTTCAGCACTGACCCTCTTACAGTGCAGCACTCCCTCAGTACTGACCCTCTGACAGTGCGGCACTCCCTCAATACTGACCCTCTGGCTGTGCGGCACTCCCTCAGTACTGACTCTCTGACAGTGCGGCACTCCCTCAGCACTGACTCTCTGACAGTGCAGCACTCCCTCAGTACTGACCCTCTGACAGTGCTGCACTCCCTCAGTACTGACCCTCTGACAGTGCAGCACTCCCTCAGCACTGACGCTCTGACAGTGCGGCACTCCCTCAATACTGACCCTCTGGCAGTGCGGCGCTCCCTCAGCACTGACTCTCTGACAGTGCAGCACTCCCTCAGTACTGACCCTCTGACAGTGCGGCACTCCCACAGGACTGACCCTCTGACAGTGCGGCACTCCCTCAGGACTGACCCTCTGACAGTGCGGCGCTCCCTCAGCACTGACCCTCTGACAGTGCGGCGCTCCCTCAGTACTGACCCTCTGACAGTGCCGCGCTCCCTCAGTACTGACGCTCTGACAGTGCGGCGCTGCCTCAGTACTGACCCTCTGACAGTGCGGCACTCCCTCAGTACTGACCCTCTGACAGTGCGGCACTCCCTCAGTACTGACCCTCTGACAGTGCGGCACTCCCTCAGTGCTGACCCTCTGACAGTGCGGCACTCCCTCAGTACTGACCCTCTGACAGTGCGGCACTCCCTCAGTACTGACCCTCTGACAGTGCAGCACTCCCTCAGTACTGACCCTCTGACAGTGCGGCACTCCCTCAGTACTGACCCTCTGACAGTGCGGCACTCCCTCAGTACTGACCCTCTGACAGTGCGGCACTCCCTCAGTACTGACCCTCTGACAGTGCGGCACTCCCTCAGTACTGACCCTCTGACAGTGCGGCACTCTGTCAGTACTGACCCTCTGACAGTGCGGCACTCCCTCAGTACTGACCCCCTGACAGTGCGGCACTCCCTCAGTACTGACCCTCTGACAGTGCAACACTCCCTCAGTACTGACCCCCTGACAATGCGGCACTCCCTCAGTACTGACCCTCCGACAGTGCGGCACTCCCTCAGTACTGACCCTCTGGCAGTGCAGCGCTCCCTGAGCACTGACCCTCTGACAGTGCGGCACTCCCTCAGTACTGACCCTCTGGCAGTGCGGCGCTCCCTCAGTACTGACCCTCTGACAGTGCGGCACTCCCTCAGTACTGACCCTCTGACAGTGCTGCACTCCGTCAGTACTGACCCTCTGACAGTGCGGCACTCCCTCAGTACTGACCCCCTGACAGTGCGGCACCCCGTCAGTACTGACCCTCTGACAGTGCGGCACTCCCTCAGTACTGACCCCCTGATAATGCGGCACTCCCTCAGTACTGACCCTCCGACAGTGCGGCACTCCCTCAGTACTGACCCTCTGACAGTGCGACACTCCCTCAGTACAGACCCTCTGACAGTCCGGCACTCCCTCAGTACTGACCCTCCGACAGTGCGGCACTCCCTCAGTACTGACCCTCCGACAGTGCGGCACTCCCTCAGTACTGACCCTCTGACAGTGCGGCACTCCCTCAGTACTGACCCTCCGACAGTGCGGCACTCCCTCAGTACTGACCCTCTGTCAGTGCGGCACTCCCTCAGTACTGACCCTCTGACAGTGCTGCGCTCCCTCAGTACTGACCCTCTGACAGTGCAGCACTCCCTCAGTACTGACCCTCTGACAGTGCAGCACTCCCTCAGTACTGACCCTCTGACAGTGCGGCACTCCCTCAGTACTGACCCTCTGACAGTGCAGCACTCCCTCAGTACTGACCCTCTGACGGTGCGGCGCTCCCTCAGTACTGACCCTCTGACAGTGCGGCACTCCCTCAGTACTGACCCACTGACAGTGCAGCACTCCCTCAGTACTGACCCTCTGACAGTACGGTGCTCCCTCAGTACAGACCCTCTGACAGTGCGGCGCTCCCTCAGTACTGACCCTGTGACAGTGCGGTGCTCCCTCAGTACAGACCCTCTGACAGTGCGGCGCTCCCTCAGTACTGACCCTCTGACGGTGCGGTGCTCCCTCAGTAGTGACCCTCTGACAGTGCGGCACTCCCTCAGTACTGACCCTCCGACAGTGCGGCACTCCCTCAGTACTGACCCTCTGTCAGTGCGGCACTCCCTCAGTACTGACCCTCTGACAGTGCTGCGCTCCCTCAGTACTGACCCTCTGACAGTGCAGCACTCCCTCAGTACTGACCCTCTGACAGTGCAGCACTCCCTCAGTACTGACCCTCTGACAGTGCGGCACTCCCTCAGTACTGACCCTCTGACAGTGCAGCACTCCCTCAGTACTGACCCTCTGACGGTGCGGCACTCCCTCAGTACTGACCCTCTGACAGTGCGGCACTCCCTCAGTACTGACCCTCTGACAGTGCGGCACTCCCTCAGTACTGACCCTCTGACAGTACGGTGCTCCCTCAGTACAGACCCTCTGACAGTGCGGCACTCCCTCAGTACTGACCCTCTGACAGTACGGTGCTCCCTCTGTACAGACCCTCTGACAGTGCGGCACTCCCTCAGTACTGACCCTCTGACAGTACGGTGCTCCCTCAGTACTGACCCTCTGACAGTGCAGCACTCCCTCAGTACTGACCCTCTGACAGTGCGGCACTCCCTCAGTACTGACCCTCTGACAGTGCGGCACTCCCTCAGTACTGACCCTGTGACAGTGCGGTGCTCCCTCAGTACAGACCCTCTGACAGTGCGGCGCTCCCTCAGTGCTGACCCTCTGACAGTGCGGCGCTCCCTCAGTACTGACCCTCTGACAGTGCGGCACTCCCTCAGTACTGACCCTGTGACAGTGCGGTGCTCCCTCAGTACAGACCCTCTGACAGTGCGGCGCTCCCTCAGTACTGACCCTCTGGCAGTGCGGCACTCCCTCAGTACTGACCCTCTGACAGTGCAGCACTCCCTCAGTACTGACCCTCTGAAAGTGCAGCACTCCCTCAGTACTGACTCTCTGACAGTGCAGCGCTCCCTCAGTACTGACCCTCTGACAGTGCAGCACTCCCTCAGCACTGACCCTCTGAAAGTGCAGCACTCCCTCAGTACTGACCCTCTGACAGTGCGGCGCTCCCTCAGTACTGACCCTCTGACAGTGCGGCACTCCCTCAGCACTGACCCTCTGAAAGTGCAGCACTCCCTCAGTACTGACCCTCTGACAGTGCGGCGCTCCCTCAGTACTGACCCTCTGACAGTGCGGCACTCCCTCAGCACTGACCCTCTGACAGTGCGGCACTCCCTCAGTACTGACCCTCTGGCAGTGCGGCGCTCCCTCAGCACTGACCCTCTGACAGTGCGGCACTCCCTCAGTACTGACCCTCAGAAAGTGCGGCGCTCCTTCAGCACTGACCCTCTTACAGTGCAGCACTCCCTCAGTACTGACCCTCTGACAGTGCGGCACTCCCTCAATACTGACCCTCTGGCTGTGCGGCACTCCCTCAGCACTGACCCTCTGACAGTTTCGCACTCCCTCAGCACTGACCCTCTGACAGTGCGGCGCTCACTCAGTACTGACCCTCTGACAGTGCGGCACTCCCTCAATACTGACCCTCTGGCAGTGCGGCGCTCCCTCAGCACTGACTCTCTGACAGTGCAGCACTCCCTCAGTACTGACCCTCTGACAGTGCGGCACTCCCTCAGTACTGACCCTCTGACAGTGCAGCACTCCCTCAGCACTGACGCTCTGACAGTGCGGCACTCCCTCAATACTGACCCTCTGGCAGTGCGGCGCTCCCTCAGCACTGACTCTCTGACAGTGCAGCACTCCCTCAGTACTGACCCTCTGACAGTGCGGCACTCCCACAGGACTGACCCTCTGACAGTGCGGCACTCCCTCAGGACTGACCCTCTGACAGTGCGGCGCTCCCTCAGCACTGACCCTCTGACAGTGCGGCGCTCCCTCAGTACTGACCCTCTGACAGTGCCGCGCTCCCTCAGTACTGACCCTCTGACAGTGCGGCACTCCCTCAGTACTGACCCTCTGACAGTGCGGCACTCCCTCAGTACTGACCCTCTGACAGTGCGGCACTCCCTCAGTGCTGACCCTCTGACAGTGCGGCACTCCCTCAGTACTGACCCTCTGACAGTGCGGCACTCCCTCAGTACTGACCCTCTGACAGTGCAGCACTCCCTCAGTACTGACCCTCTGACAGTGCGGCACTCCCTCAGTACTGACCCTCTGACAGTGCGGCACTCCCTCAGTACTGACCCTCTGACAGTGCAACACTCCCTCAGTACTGACCCCCTGACAATGCGGCACTCCCTCAGTACTGACCCTCCGACAGTGCGGCACTCCCTCAGTACTGACCCTCTGGCAGTGCAGCGCTCCCTGAGCACTGACCCTCTGACAGTGCGGCACTCCCTCAGTACTGACCCTCTGGCAGTGCGGCGCTCCCTCAGTACTGACCCTCTGACAGTGCGGCACTCCCTCAGTACTGACCCTCTGACAGTGCTGCACTCCGTCAGTACTGACCCTCTGACAGTGCGGCACTCCCTCAGTACTGACCCCCTGACAGTGCGGCACTCCGTCAGTACTGACCCTCTGACAGTGCGGCACTCCCTCAGTACTGACCCCCTGATAATGCGGCACTCCCTCAGTACTGACCCTCCGACAGTGCGGCACTCCCTCAGTACTGACCCTCTGACAGTGCGACACTCCCTCAGTACAGACCCTCTGACAGTCCGGCACTCCCTCAGTACTGACCCTCCGACAGTGCGGCACTCCCTCAGTACTGACCCTCCGACATTGCGGCACTCCCTCAGTACTGACCCTCTGACAGTGCGGCACTCCCTCAGTACTGACCCTCCGACAGTGCGGCACTCCCTCAGTACTGACCCTCTGTCAGTGCGGCACTCCCTCAGTACTGACCCTCTGACAGTGCTGCGCTCCCTCAGTACTGACCCTCTGACAGTGCAGCACTCCCTCAGTACTGACCCTCTGACAGTGCAGCACTCCCTCAGTACTGACCCTCTGACAGTGCGGCACTCCCTCAGTACTGACCCTCTGACAGTGCAGCACTCCCTCAGTACTGACCCTCTGACGGTGCGGCGCTCCCTCAGTACTGACCCTCTGACAGTGCGGCACTCCCTCAGTACTGACCCACTGACAGTGCAGCACTCCCTCAGTACTGACCCTCTGACAGTACGGTGCTCCCTCAGTACAGACCCTCTGACAGTGCGGCGCTCCCTCAGTACTGACCCTGTGACAGTGCGGTGCTCCCTCAGTACAGACCCTCTGACAGTGCGGCGCTCCCTCAGTACTGACCCTCTGACGGTGCGGTGCTCCCTCAGTAGTGACCCTCTGACAGTGCGGCACTCCCTCAGTACTGACCCTCCGACAGTGCGGCACTCCCTCAGTACTGACCCTCTGTCAGTGCGGCACTCCCTCAGTACTGACCCTCTGACAGTGCTGCGCTCCCTCAGTACTGACCCTCTGACAGTGCAGCACTCCCTCAGTACTGACCCTCTGACAGTGCAGCACTCCCTCAGTACTGACCCTCTGACAGTGCGGCACTCCCTCAGTACTGACCCTCTGACAGTGCAGCACTCCCTCAGTACTGACCCTCTGACGGTGCGGCGCTCCCTCAGTACTGACCCTCTGACAGTGCGGCACTCCCTCAGTACTGACCCACTGACAGTGCAGCACTCCCTCAGTACTGACCCTCTGACAGTGCGGCACTCCCTCAGTACTGACCCTCTGACAGTACGGTGCTCCCTCAGTACAGACCCTCTGACAGTGCGGCACTCCCTCAGTACTGACCCTCTGACAGTACGGTGCTCCCTCAGTACAGACCCTCTGACAGTGCGGCACTCCCTCAGTACTGACCCTCTGACAGTACGGTGCTCCCTCAGTACTGACCCTCTGACAGTGCAGCACTCCCTCAGTACTGACCCTCTGACAGTGCGGCACTCCCTCAGTACTGACCCTCTGACAGTGCGGCACTCCCTCAGTACTGACCCTGTGACAGTGCGGCACTCCCTCAGTACTGACCCTCTGACAGTGCGGCACTCCCTCAGTACTGACCCTCTGACAGTACGGTGCTCCCTCAGTACAGACCCTCTGACAGTGCGGCACTCCCTCAGTACTGACCCTCTGACAGTACGGTGCTCCCTCAGTACAGACCCTCTGACAGTGCGGCACTCCCTCAGTACTGACCCTCTGACAGTACGGTGCTCCCTCAGTACTGACCCTCTGACAGTGCAGCACTCCCTCAGTACTGACCCTCTGACAGTGCGGCACTCCCTCAGTACTGACCCTCTGACAGTGCGGCACTCCCTCAGTACTGACCCTGTGACAGTGCGGTGCTCCCTCAGTACAGACCCTCTGACAGTGCGGCGCTCCCTCAGTGCTGACCCTCTGACAGTGCGGCGCTCCCTCAGTACTGACCCTCTGACAGTGCGGCACTCACTCAGTACTGACCCTGTGACAGTGCGGTGCTCCCTCAGTACAGACCCTCTGACAGTGCGGCACTCCCTCAGTACTGACCCTCTGACAGTGCAGCACTCCCTCAGTACTGACCCTCTGACAGTGCAGCACTCCCTCAGTACTGACCCTCTGACAGTGCAGCACTCCCTCAGTACTGACCCTCTGACAGTGCAGCACTCCCTCAGTACTGACCCTCTGACAGTGCGGCGCTCCCTCAGTACTGACCCTCTGACAGTGCGGCGCTCCCTCAGTACTGACCCTCTGACAGTGCAGCACTCCCTCAGTACTGACCCTCTGACAGTGCAGCACTCCCTCAGTACTGACCCTCTGACAGTGCGGCGCTCCCTCAGTACTGACCCTCTGACAGCGCGGCACTCCCTCAGTACTGACCCTCTGACAGTGCAGCGCTCCCTCAGTACTGACACTCTGACAGTGCGCTCCTCCGAATTTGGTTGTGACCTTGGGTCAGCGCACCGAGAATACGCAGAGGTGCGTGGCGTGCCCGTCCGACCCGGAGCCTGTCCGAGGGCCTCTCCCAGAGCCCGCGGTGGCTCCCGATCAGAGCGGTTACCTGGATCGCAGGCGGCGGCGCGAGTCTCACCTGATCACCGTCGGGATGACCTCAGCGGAGAAGAAGACGCTGAGAATCGCCACGGCGTCTGAGGAGAACATCCCCAGGATAGAGAACGTCATAATGGCGGCATCATTCAGATCTGGACGGGAAGGGGGCAGTTGGAGGGAGAGAGAGAGAGAGAGACGATGAAACCAGCTGCGTCGGACACCATCGCACAATTCTTCACAGCGCTCCCGCCGGGAGCAAAGACTTTCTGTCACGTCGTTCGCCGATCCTTCTCGTTATTGACAAGCCTTGCCTCCTCCCCTTCCTGGCACGCCCTCCCTCTCTCGGTATCTCACTGTCTACTCTGTCTGGGAACCCTCATGACTGTCCCCATCAAACACTCCCAGGACAGGTACAGCACGGGATTAGATGCAGAGTAAAGCTCCCCCTACACTGTCCCCATCAAACACTCCCAGGACAGGTACAGCACGGGGTTAGATACAGAGTAAAGCTCCCTCTACACTGTCCCCATCAAACACTCCCGGGACAGGTACAGCACGGGATTAGATACAGAGTAAAGCTCCCTCTACACTGTCCCCATCAAACACTCCCGGGACAGGTACAGCACGGGGTTAGATACAGAGTAAAGCTCCCTCTACACTGTCCCCATCAAACACTCCCAGGACAGGTACAGCACGGGGTTAGATGCAGAGTAAAGCTCCCTCTACACTGTCCCCATCAAACACTCCCAGGACAGGTACAGCACGGGGTTAGATACAGAGTAAAGCTCCCTCTACACTGTCCCCATCAAACACTCCCGGGACAGGTACAGCACGGGATTAGATACAGAGTGAAGCTCCCTCTACACTGTCCCCATCAAACACTCCCAGGACAGGTACAGCACGGGGTTAGATACAGAGTAAAGCTCCCTCTACACTGTCCCTCTCAAACACTCCCAGGACAGGTACAACACGGGGTTAGATACAGAGTAAAGCTCCCTCTACACTGTCCCCGTCAAACACTCCCAGGACAGGTACAGCACGGGGTTAGATACAGAGTAAAGCTCTCTCTACACTGTCCCTATCAAACACTCCCAGGACAGGTACAGCACGGGATTAGATACAGAGTAAAGCTCCCTCTACACTGTCCCCATCAAACACTCCCAGGACAGGTACAGCACGGGGTTAGATACAGAGTAAAGCTCCCTCTACACTGTCCCCATCAAACACTCCCAGGACAGGTACAGCACGGGGTTAGATACAGAGTAAAGCTCCCTCTACACTGTCACCATCAAACACTCCCAGGACAGGTACAGCACAGGGCTAGATACAGAGTAAAGCTCCCTCTGCACTGTCCCCATCAAACACTCCCAGGACAGGTACAGCACGGGGTTAGATACAGAGTAAAGCTCCCTCTACACTGTCCCCATCAAACACTCCCAGGACAGGTACAGCACGGGGTTAGATACAGAGTAAAGCTCCCTCTGCACTGTCCCCATCAACCACTCCCAGGACAGGTACAGCACGGGGTTAGATACAGAGTAAAGCTCCCTCTGCACTGTCCCCATCAAACACTCCCAGGACAGGTACAGCACGGGGTTAGATACAGAGTAAAGCTCCCTCTACACTGTCCCCATCAAACACTCCCAGGACAGGTACAGCACGGATATAGATACAGAGTAAAGCTCCCTCTACACTGTCCCCATCAAACACTCCCAGGACAGGTACAGCACGGATATAGATACAGAGTAAAGCTCCCTCTACACTGTCCCCATCAAACACTCCCAGGACAGGTACAGCATGGGGTTAGATACAGAGTAAAGCTCCCTCTACACTGTCCTCATCAAACACTCCCAGGACAGGTACAGCACGGGGTTAGATACAGAGTAAAGCTCCCTCTGCACTGTCCCCATCAACCACTCCCAGGACAGGTACAGCACGGGGTTAGATACAGAGTAAAGCTCCCTCTGCACTGTCCCCATCAAACACTCCCAGGACAGGTACAGCACGGGGTTAGACACAGAGTAAAGCTCCCTCTGCATTGTCCCCATCAAACACTCCCAGGACAGGTACAGCACGGGGTTAGATACAGAGTAAAGCTCCCTCTGCACTGTCCCCATCAAACACTCCCAGGACAGGTACAGCACGGGGTTAGATACAGAGTAAAGCTCCCTCTACACTGTCCCCATCAAACACTCCCAGGACAGGTACAGCACGGGGTTATATACAGAGTAAAGCTCCCTCTGCACTGCCCCCATCAAACACTCCCATGACAGGTACAGCACGGGGTTAGGTACAGAGTAAAGCTCCCTCTAAACTGTCCCCATCAAACACTCCCAGGACAGGTACAGCACGGGGTTAGATACAGAGTAAAGCTCCCTCGACACTGTCCCCATCAAACACTCCCAGGACAGGTACAGCACGGGGTTAGATACAGAGTAAAGCTCCCTCTACACTGTCCCCATCAAACACTCCCAGGACAGGTACAGCATGGGGTTAGATACAGAGTAAAGTTCCCTCTACACTGTCCCCATCAAACACTCCCAGGGCAGGTACAGCACGGAGTTAGATACAGAGTAAAGCTCCCTCTACACTGTCCCCATCAAACACTCCCAGGACAGGTACAGCACGGGGTTAGGTACAGAGTAAAGCTCCCTCTACACTGTCCCCATCAAACACTCCCAGGACAGGTACAGCACGGGGTTAGATACAGAGTAAAGTTCCCTCTACACTGTCCCCATCAAACACTCCCAGGACAGGTACAGCACGGATATAGATACAGAGTAAAGCTCCCTCTACACTGTCCCCATCAAACACTCCCAGGACAGGTACAGCACGGGGTTAGACACAGAGTAAAGCTCCCTCTGCACTGTCCCCATCAAACACTCCCAGGACAGGTACAGCACGGGGTTAGATACAGAGTAAAGCTCCCTCTGCACTGTCCCCATCAAACACTCCCAGGACAGGTACAGCACGGGGTTAGATACAGAGTAAAGCTCCCTCTACCCTGTCCCCATCAAACACTCCCAGGACAGGTACAGCACGGGGTTATATACAGAGTAAAGCTCCCTCTGCACTGTCCCCATCAAACACTCCCAGGACAGGTACAGCACGGGGTTAGGTACAGAGTAAAGCTCCCTCTACACTGTCCCCATCAAACACTCCCAGGACAGGTACAGCACGGGGTTAGATACAGAGTAAAGCTCCCTCGACACTGTCCCCATCAAACACTCCCAGGACAGGTACAGCACGGGGTTATATACAGAGTAAAGCTCCCTCTGCACTGTACCCATCAAACACTCCCAGGACAGGTACAGCACGGGGTTAGACACAGAGTAAAGCTCCCTCTGCACTGTCCCCATCAAACACTCCCAGGACAGGTACAGCACGGGGTTAGATACAGAGTAAAGCTCCCTCTCCACTGTCCCCATCAAACACTCCCAGGACAGGTACAGCACGGGGTTAGATACAGAGTAAAGCTCCCTCTACACTGTCCCCATCAAACACTCCCAGGACAGGTACAGCACGGGGTTATATACAGAGTAAAGCTCCCTCTGCACTGTCCCCATCAAACACTCCCAGGACAGGTACAGCACGGGGTTAGGTACAGAGTAAAGCTCCCTCTACACTGTCCCCATCAAACACTCCCAGGACAGGTACAGCACGGAGTTAGATACAGAGTAAAGCTCCCTCTACACTGTCCCCATCAAACACTCCCAGGACAGGTACAGCACGGGGTTAGATACAGAGTAAAGCTCCCTCTACACTGTCCCCATCAAACACTCCGAGGACAGATACAGCACGGGGTTAGATACAGAGTAAAGCTCCCTCTACACTGCCTCCATCAAACACTCCCAGGACAGGTACAGCACGGGGTTAGATACAGAGTAAAGCTCCCTCTACACTATCCCCATCAAACACTCCCAGGACAGGTACAGCACGGGGTTAGATACAGAGTAAAGCTCCCTCTACACTGTCCCCATCAAACACTCCCAGGACAGGTACAGCACGGGGTTATATACAGAGTAAAGCTCCCTCTGCACTGTCCCCATCAAACACTCCCAGGACAGGTACAGCACGGGGTTAGGTACAGAGTAAAGCTCCCTCTACACTGTCCCCATCAAACACTCCCAGGACAGGTACAGCATGGGGTTAGATACAGAGTAAAGTTCCATCTACACTGTCCCCATCAAACACTCCCAGGACAGGTACAGCATGGAGTTAGATACAGAGTAAAGCTCCCTCTACACTGTCCCCATCAAACACTCCCAGGACAGGTACAGCACGGGGTTAGATACAGAGTAAAGCTCCCTCTACACTGTCCCCATCAAACACTCCGAGGACAGATACAGCACGGGGTTAGATACAGAATAAAGCCCCCTCTACACTGTCTCCATCAAACACTCCCAGGACAGGTACAGCACGGGGTTAGATACAGAGTAAAGCTCCCTCTACACTGTCCCCATCAAACACTCCCAGGACAGGTACAGCACGGGGTTAGATACAGAGTAAAGCTCCCTCTACACTGTCCCCATCAAACACTCCCAGGACAGGTACAGCACGGAGTTAGATACAGAGTAAAGCTCCCTCTACACTGTCTCCATCAAACACTCCCAGGACAGGTACAGCACGGGGTTAGATACAGAGTAAAGCTCCCTCTCCACTGTCTCCATCAAACACTCCCAGGACAGGTACAGCACGGGGTTTGATACAGAGTAAACCTCCCTCTACACTGTCCCCATCAAACACTCCCAGGACAGGGATCGCACGGGGTTAGATACAAAGTAAAGCTCCCTCTACACTGTCCCCATCAAACACTCCCAGGACAGGTACAGCACGGGGTTAGATACAGAGTAAAGCTCCCTCTACACTGTCCCCATCAAACACTCCCAGGACAGGCACAGCACGGGGTTAGATACAGAGTAAAGTTCCCCCGACACTAAATCTCTGCATTTATGTGACACTGATTCACTCTGACACATCAGCAGGTGTTTCACAGGAATTCCCACTTGACAATGTGACCCTGAGACACGAAACGTGAACAAAAGTTTGTTCTGAGGTTTTAAGGAGCATCTTAAAGGAGCCAGTCATAGTGATATAGAGGGTGAGAGAGAAAGAGAGAGAGAGAGGGAGAGAGAGAGAGAGAGAGAGAGAGGGAGACGGAGAGAGAGAGAGAGAGAGAGGTAAAGAGTGACAGAGAGACAGACGGCGACAGAGAGAGAGAAAGGTAGATGGAGAGAGAGGGGGAGATGGAGAGAGAGAGGGAGACAAAGAGAGAGAAAGAGAAAGGTAGACGGAGAGTGAGAGAGAGGGGGAGACGGAGAGAGATAAAGAGAGACAGAGAGAGCGAGTAAGAGAGACAGACGGGCGACAGAGAGAGAGAGAGATTTTTACTTACCCATTCAGAGAGAGAGAGACAGGGAGAGGGAGAGAGACACAGGGAGGGAGGGAAACAGAGAGAGAGAGAGAGAGGGACAGAGGGAGAGGAACAGAGGGAGAGTTTAAAAGGGGGACAGAGAGAGTGTGGTTCAGAGGGAGTGAGACGAGGAAAAAGAGGGGAGTGATAGAGAGAGAGACAGAGAGAGTGAGAGAGACAGTGAGAGAGATACAGAGAGAGACAGAAAGGGACAGAGAGAGAGCGACAGAGAGAGAGACAGAGAGAGAGAGAGAGAGAGAGACAGAGAGAGACAGAGAGAGAGAGACAGAGAGCGAGAGAGAGAGAGAGAGAGACAGAGAAAGAGAGGGAGAAAGAAAGAGAGACGGAGATGTAAGTGTGTGGATTGATTGTCCGCTTAAGGGTATTAATTTTATCTCGCTGCGTGGCTATATTTTATAAGGCACTTGCTAAATCATGCTGGAAATGCTTGGCTAGAGTTTAACACTGCTTTTGTACGTAAATAAGTAGGTCAGGTAATGTAAACAAAACACTGCTCAATATTATAGACTTGGCCTTATTATGATAACAAGTTGTTTGTCCGAAGGGCAACAAAGTGAGTACTCAAATTGTTTTTAAACCCAGGGCTAAATATTTATATTTTCTCTTGCATATGTTCCCAAGGTTTCTCTCTTCAAACTTGTTTATTTCACACGATAAATATAATGGTTTTTGTTTTGTTATGCTCTTGATGTAGCATAAGCTGCTTCTTTAACACCTTTACTAAACTATTATCAATTCTCCTACTTGGATTCAACACTACTGTTAATCCTTCGAGAGCTACTCAGACTGACTAACCAGTCTGCTACAATCCACGTGGTGGGTGTGATGTTCAATCAACCCTGTGTCTGTACTCACTGAGTGTCTCCACTGGAAAGAGACTGAGCATGTGTGATGTGTCCTTTTATATGGGTGGTAGTGTCACCTCTGTGTGTATCGTGACTGCCCATTGGTCGTGTCCTATCTTATTGACCTATTGGGTTGACTGTCTGTGTGTCATGTCTCTGGTGCTCCCTCTAGTGTCTAGCTAGGTGTAGTGTATGTACATTAACCCTTTGTGTACTTACAGTGATGTATATCACCACAGTTTTCAAGTGTATAACTCAGAATGCTGTGGAATGACTATGCCGCCAGGCCAGTCCCCTCTCCGCAAATATTTGTGTCAAATATATTTCCTGAAATCGAACCTCGAAGAATTTGTCTTTATTATAATTTCCACGACAAGAGATGAGAGACACAAAGAACGAGTCAGAGAGAGAGAGACAGCGACAGAGAGAGAGAGAGGGAGACTGAGACTGACCCACTCAGAGAGAGAGACAGAGAGGGAGAGAGAGAGACACACAGACAGGGAGAGAGACACAGACAGGGAGAGAGACACGGAGAGGGGGGCAGAGTGGGTCAGAGAGACAGAGACAGAGAGAGAGGGGGACAGAGAGAGAGACAAAGAGAGAGGGAGACTGACAGAGAAAGAGAGAGACAGAGAGAGAGGCAGAGAGACACAGAGACAGACAGAGAGGCAAAGAGAGAGAGAGACTGACAAAGAGAGAGACAGAGAGAGAGAGACGGACAGAGAGAGCGACAGAGAGACATAGAGAGAGAGGCAGAGAGAGACAGAGAGAGGACAGAGAGAGAGAGAGAGGCAGAGAGAGAGAGAGACTGAAACTGACCCACTCAAAGAGAGACGGAGAGGGAGAGACAGGGAGAGGGAGAGAGACACAGAGAGGGAGAGAGAGACATGGAGAGGGAGGCACAGTGGGTCAGAGAGAGAGGGAGACAGAGAGAGAGGGGGGTCAGAGAGAGAGAGAGAGACAAAGAGAGAGAGAGACTGACAGAGAAAGAGAGAGACAGAGAGAGAGGCAGAGAGACAGACAGAGAGAGCAACAGAGTGAGCGACAACAGAGAATGAGAGAGAGAGAGAGAGAGACAGAGACAGAGAGAGAGAGAGAGAAAGAGTGGGTGTGGGCGGGGAGAGGTTCAGGGCAGGAATTCCAGAGCTCCGGCCCTCCCCCAGGCAGCTGAAGGCCCGGCCACCAATGATGGAGCGATGGGAATGGGGGGAAATGGATCGGTTGGACCCGCCCGATGTCCTGGATGGTCGATGAAGGGACTGATGGAGTTAGCGAGGTGGGGGTGACGGGGAGGGACAATGTGGACTGATCGGGGCGGGGGGGGAGGGGCAACGAGAAGCCACCCCCCCCCCACACTCACACTCCGCCCCACGCTCCCTCCTTCCCCCCTGCACAACCGCAGAAGGAGAACGCGTGGGGAGATACTTACACCTGGTCAGCCCCAGCAGGATGAGAGAGGCGAGACCCGTCAGGTCATGCCCAGAAGGAGAATGCCCCTCCGCCCGAAACGGTTGACCGTCAGGCACAGGGCGAGGCACGCCAACCCACTGGTGCCCGCCGACAGCAGGTACAGGAGGTAAAACCCCGACTCGGTGCCCAGGACGTTGTACCGGAAATGTTCTGTAGCAGTGGCGGATGCCGTGCCCGATAAACCTACCGGGAGAAAGAGAACGGGGAAAGCATTAGGGATAGTTTCCATGAAGCTGAGCCGGGAACAGTCCGCCCTGGATCCGGTAATAAGGATAAACAACCTCCCTAGGAAGTAGTGATCATAACATGACAGACCGTACTCCAGTAAGGAGGAAAGATTCGAAGAGAGGGATAAACCAACCGTGGTTACCTGAGGAAGTTGAGAGTATTAAGTTGAAAGGAAAAGCATCGGAGGAGGCAAAAGATTGGGATAAATTCAAAATCCAGCGAAGGAGGACCAAAAAGATAATCAAGTGAGAGAAAGTAAACTACGATGGCAAACTAGCGAGGGATGTAAAAACTGATAATGAGGGTTTATTTAACGACATAAAAAGGGAGAGAGAGTGGTCAAAGTGAATATTGGCCAAATAGACTATGATAGTTCCAGGTAACAAGGAAACGGCAGAGTTAATTAGATCTTTACAGTGGAAAATACTTCAAACATCCCATTGATACTCAGGAATACGGGGGAGCAATTAAATACCATCACCATGTCAATTATTAAGGAAGTAACGGTGAGTTTTGAATATCATAATCGAATCAAGCAGAGTCAGCATGGCTTTGTCATGGGAGTGCACTTTAAGAAATGGGTCTTTAAGAAATGT